>NW_016107519.1:3249354-3258287 GCF_001604975.1 Cebus imitator | reverse complement strand
ACAGGCATGCGTCAACAAGCCTAGCTAATTTTTGCATTTTTAGTAGAGACAGGGTTTTACCATGTTGGCCAGGCTGGTCTTGAACTCCTGACCTCAGGTTATCTGCCTGCCTCAGCCTTCCAAAATGCTGGGATTACAGATTGAGCCACCACGCTCAGCCTCCTTAATTTTTATTTTTATTTATTTATTATTATTTTTTTAAAGATGGGGTTTCACCATGATGGCCAGGCTGGTCTTGAACTCCTGACCTCAGGTGATCCACCCACCGCGGCCTCCCAAAGTGCTAGGATTACAGGCGTGAGCCACCGCGCCCGGCCCAGCCTCCTTAATTTCTTTTGTACCTGTCAGTGCAGATGTCAACACAGTGAAAAGGCAAATTACATCTTGATGCTGTGAAAGCTGATCATACAAATTGAGTCATTCTGGTCATACTCAACTAAAACAGAGTGAGGAGGCCAGAGGGAAAAAGCTGTCAGGGCACATAACATAGCTCCAAAAATGTAGTTCTCTGCATGTCCAGCTGCTGAAGAAACTGCCTGTTGTAACTTGAGGCCAATCTTTTTTTTTTTTTTTTTTTTGAGACAGGGTTTCACCACCTTGGCCAGGCTGGTCTCAAACTCCTGACCTCGTGCTCCACCCGCCTTGACCTCCCAAGGTGCTGGGATTACAGGCATGAGCCACCGCGCCCGGCCTCATCACTACATCTTTATTGTGACTTTGACAGTAACACTATAAAATACCTTAGGCTCTGAAGACCTTCAGGAAATGTTCTGTGGACCCACAGGATCACGTGGGTCATACTCTGAGAACCATTGCTCTAGCCTTGTTATTGGGGTATGACACTTCTGGGACCTCTACTGGATGCTTGGGCTATCCTACAGAGTCTCTCCACTGCTGGCTAACGTGAGCTCTGGGAACATTTTGGTTTATGGCTGGAATAGCTGTAGGGTTTTTTTGCGTTTTTGTTTGTTTTTTTTCCCTGTTGTTACTGAATTTCACCCTACAGTTTTATAGCTTAGTATTCAGCCTCTTAAAAGAAAACTTCAAGCAAAATTAAACTTAACAGAGTTTATTTGAGCAAAGAACAGTTAATAAATCAGGCAGCACTTAGAACCAGAAGAGGGTCAAAGAACTTCCCTTTGCAACATGGGTAGTGAGTATTTATAGACAGAAAATAGAAGTAAACTAGAGAAGGAACCTAAAGGGGTTAGCCTTATTTAAACATGATCTGATCAGTTGGCTGCCTGTGATTGACTGAAACCTGGCTGCTAATGAGTGGCTGAAACCTGACTATTTGTTAGAAAAAGTATACTCCTGCCGGGCGCGGTGGCTCAAGCCTGTAATCCCAGCACTTTGGGAGGCCGAGGCGGGTGGATCACGAGGTCAGGAGTTCGAGACCATCCTGGTCAACATGGTGAAACCCCGTCTCTACAAAAAAAAAAACTATACAAAATTAGCTGGGCATGGTGGCGCGTGCCTGTAATCCCAGCTACTCGGGAGGTTGAGGCAGGAGAATTGCCTGAACCCAGGAGGCGGAGGTTGCGGTGAGCCGAGATCGCGGCATTGCACTCCAGCCTGGGTAACAAGAGTGAAACTCTGTCTCAAAAAAAAAAAAAAGTATACTCCTTAATTAGGTTTAAATTCCTTTATGGACTAAGTTAGGTCACAGTTCAATATGTAGGAACTTGAAGTATGGAGACAGCCTCAGGCCAGTGGCCTCTTGCTTATTTATTTTAATAAGTTAGGCCAGGTGTGGTGGCTCACGCCTGCAATCCCAGCACTTTGGGAGGCCAAGGCAAGTGAACTGCTTGAGGCCAGGAGTTCAAAACCAGACTGGCCAACATGGTGAAACCCAATCTCCAATAAAAATACAAAAATTAGGGTGGGCACGGTAGCTTTTGCTTATAATCCCAGGACTTTGGGAGGCTGAGGCGGGCAGGTCACCTGAGGTCGAGAGTTCGAGACCAGCCTGACCAACATGGAGAAACCCTGTCTCTGCTATAAATACAAAATTAGCCAGGCATGGTGGTGCGTGCCTGTAATTCCAGCTACCTGGGAGACTGAGTCAGGAGAATTGCTTGAACCCAGGAGGTGGAGGTTGTAGTGAGCTGAGATCATGCTATTGCATTCCAGCCTGGGCAACAAGAGCGAAACTCCGACTCAAAAAAAAAACAAACAAAAACCCAAAAATTATGTCGAGGTGCCGCGGCTCATGCCTGTAATCTCAGCACTTTGAAAGGCCGAGGTAGGCGGATCACTTGAGGTCAGGAGTTTGAGACCAGCCTGGCCAACATAGTGAAATCCGGTCTCCACTCAAAATAAAAAAATTAGCTGGGTGCGGTGTGATGGCATGTGCCTGTAGTCCCAGCTACTTGGGAGGCTGAGGCATAGACTCACTTGAAGCCGTGAGGCGGAGGTTGCGGTGAGCCGAGATCATGCCACTGCACTCCAGCTTGGGCGAGAGAGAGAGACTGAGTCTCAAAACAAACAAACAAACAAACAAATAAAAATACAAAAATTAGCCGGGTGTGGTGGCGCACGCCTGTAATCCCAGCTACTCAGGAGGCCGAGGCAGGAGAATCACTTGAACGCAGGAGGCAGAGGTACAATGAGCAGAGATCCTGCCACTGCACTCCAGCCTGGGCAACAGAGTGAAACTGTCTCAAAAAAAAAAAAATTAATAAGCCAAAGACTCAAGGCGGTCCGTATCTGGATTTCTGCAGCTTTTTCATTGTGTAGCTAGCTCCCTCCTCTCTGGTATCCTGCCCCATGCATTCTAGCTCCCTCAGTTCCTCTGAATCCTTTTTCTGTTCCCTCAAGTCAGCAAGTTTGCTATGGTCTCATAGACAGCATCTTCCTTTTTATTTAATTTAATTAATTTATTTAAAGACGGGGTTTCACCATGTTGGTCAGTGGTCAGACTGGTCTCGAACTCCCAACCTCAGGTGATCCGCTTGCCTCAGCTTCCCCAAGTGCTGGGAATACAGGCCTAAGCCACAGCGCCTGGCCCAGACACCATCTTCCTGTGTCACACCCTGGAAAGGCTCTCCAGGCAGAAAGCCTGTTTCTCTTGTCCCCAGGATCCAGGTCCTGTGCTGCTTGTTGCCTCCTGTCTAAAAACAGCCGTTTCACATATGTATCCAGTTGTTTTTTCTTTTTTTGAGACGGAGTCCTGCTCTGTTGCCCAGGCTTGGAGTGCAGTGGCATGATCTTGGCTCACCGAAACCTCCGCCTCACAGCTTCAAGTGATTCTATGCCTCAGCCTCCCAAGTAGCTGGGACTACAGGCACATGCCATCACACCGCACCCAGCTAATTTTTTTATTTTGAGTGGAGACCGGATTTCACTATGTTGGCCAGGCTGGTCTCGAACTCCTGACCTCAAGTGATCCACCTACCTCGGCCTTTCAAAGTGCTGAGATTACAGGCATGAGCCGCTGCACTTCGACATAATTTTTGGGTTTTTGTTTGTTTGTTTTTTGAGTCGGAGTTTCGCTCTTGTTGCCCAGGCTGGAGTGCAATGGCGCGATCTTGGCTCACCGCAACCTCCGCCTCCTGGGTTCAGGCAATTCTCCTGCCTCAGCCTCCTGAGTAGCTGGGATTACAGGCACGTGCCACCATGCCCAGCTAATTTTTTGTATTTTTAGTAGAGACGGGGTTTCACCATGTTGACCAGGATGGTCTCGATCTCTTGACCTCGTGATCCACCCGCCTCGGCCTCCCAAAGTGCTGGGATTACAGGCTTGAGCCACCGCGCCCGGCCATGTGTCTATTTTTTTAAAGTGTTTTTATATTTATCCCAATCTTATGAAAATTTCAGACATTCAGAAAAGCTATATCAGAGATAAAGCCAAATACTAAAGAGGTAAAGGCAGATTTTAATCAGTAACATACTATTGCAATGGTCCAGTGAGAAATGAACTCAACTTCAATGTGGGCCTGGTGTGGTGGCTCATGCCTGTAATCCTAATAGTTTTGGAGGCTGATGCAGGAAGATCACTTGAGGCCAGGAGTTCAACACCAGCCTGGGCAACATAAGGAAGTCCCATCTCTACAAAAAATAAAAATAAAAATTTGCTGGGCAGGTAGTAGTAGTCTCAGATACACAGGGAACTGAGAGATGGGAAGGAACCCTTGAGCTCAGGAGGTCAGGCTGAAATGAGTTATAATCACACCACTGCACTCCAGCCTGGGTGACAGGGCAAGACTCTGTCTCAGAACAAATAAACAGTCCAGGCCCAGTGGCTCATGCCTGTAATCCCAGCACTTTGGGAGGCCGAGATGGGTGGATCACCTGAAGTCAGGAGTTTGAGACCAACCTGGCCAACATGGCAAAACCCTGTCTAAAACCACAAAAATTAGCCAGGCATGGTGGTCGGCACCTGTAATCCCAGCTACTTGGGAGACCAGTAACCTGGGAGGCGGAGGTTGCCGTGAGCCATGATCACTGCACTCCAACCTGGGTGACAGAGCAAGACTCTGTCTCCAAAAATAAATAAAATAAAATAAATAAATGAATAAAATACAAAAATTAGCTGGGCGTAGTGGTGCACACCTGTGATCCCAGCTACTTCGGAGGCTGAGAATTGCTTGAACCCACAAGGCAGAAGGTGCAGTGAGCCAGGCACTCCAGCCTGGGCAACAGAACAAGACTCTGTCTCAAAAAAAAGAGTCATGTTGGTGGCCAGGCAAGTGGCTCATGCTTGTAATCCCAGCACTTTGGGAGGCTGAGGCAGGAGGATCGCTTGAGCCCAGGAGTTCAAAGCCAAACTGGGCAATATAGCAAGACCCCATCTCTATGAAAACAAAACAAAAATTAGCCAGGCGTGGTGGCACTCATCTGTAGTCCTAACTACTCAGGAGGCTGAGGTGGGAGGATTGCTTGAGCTCAGGAAGTTGAGGCTAGAGTGAGCCATAATCATGCTACTGCACTCCAGCCTGGGTGACAGAGCAAAACCCTGTCTTTAAGACAATAATAAAAAATTAAAAAAAAATTAGAGTCACCATCCTTATAACCGCTACTTACATCTACCGTCTACCATTAACATGTTTCTATACTTGCTTTATTGCATATCCATCCATCCATCCATCCATCCATCTTTTTTTCTGAGACAAGTTCTCACTCTTTTCCCCAGCCTGGAGTGCAGTGGTGCAATCTTGGCTCACTGCAACCTCTGTCTGCCTCCTGGGTTCAAACGATTTTCGTCCCTCAGCCTCCTGAGTAGCTGGAATTGCAGACATGTGCCATCACGCCTGGCTAATTTTTGTATTTGTAGGAGAAATAGTGTTTTGCCAAGTTGGCCAGGCTAGTCTTGAACGCCTGGCCTCAAGCGATCCTCCAGCTTCCCAAAGTGCTGGGATTACAGCAGTGGTCACTGCACCCAGCAAACTCATCTTGTTTTTGCTGTATCTCAAAGTATGTACCTTGTTTTGACGTACTTTGTTTTGTTTAGAGACAAGATCTCACTGTGCCATTCAAGCTGGAGTACAGTGGCATGATCACTGCTCACTGCAGCCTGGACCTCTCGGGAACAGGTGATCCTCTCACCTCAGCCTCCAGAGTAGCTCGGACTACAGGCATGAGCCACCATGCTTGGCTAATTTTTGTATATATATTTTTTCTTTTGAGATGGAGTCTTGTTCTGTTGCCCAGACTGTAGTCCAGTGGTGCGATCTTGGCTCACTGCAACCTCCGCTTCCCAGGTTCAAGCGATTCTTCTGCTTCAGCCTCCTGAGTAGCTGGGACCCATGCACCAGCTAAGTTTTGTATTTTTAGTAGGGATGGGGTTTCACCATGTTGGTCAGGCTGGTCTCGAACTCCTGACCTCAAATGATCTGCCCACCTTGGCCTCCCAGAGTGCTGGGATTACAGGTGTGAGCCACCATGCCTGGACTGTATTTTATTTTTTATACAGACAAAGTTTCTCCGTGTTGGCCAGGCTGGTCTCAAACTCCTGAGCTCAAATAATCTGCCTGCCCAGGCCTTCCATAGTGCTGGGATTACAGGCACGAGTCACAGCATCTGGCTGTTGTGCTTTTTAAATTGTTCTTTTTGAGAGATTTTCCATCAAATTTCTCAAATCATTTTTTTGTTTTTATTTTAATTTTTTTGAGACTGAGTCTCACTCTATCACCCAGGCTGGAGTGCAATGGTGCAATCTTGGTTCACTGCAACCTCTGCCTCCCTGCAACCTCTGCCTCCTGGGTGCAAGCAAGCAATTATCCTGCCTCAGCCTCCTGAGTAGCTGGGATTACAGGCATGTGCCACCACGTCTGGCTATCTTTTTTTTTCTTTTTTTATTTTAACATCCTGCTATCTTAAATCCTTTGACCTAAATTGTTCATAAATTGTTCTCATGTTTCTTTGTTTTCTTTCATTTTGTCTTCCCCGCTACCCTCCATATATATCTGTAAGTTCCTAATATGGCCCCGGCAGTCACAGCTAAATGGCACCTTCACCCAACAAACTCTAGACTATCTGCCGCCCCAACCAGGATGACCAGCCTGAGAAGTGTGGCACCAAAGGGTGGTAGGGGGCCGGGGGAGGAAGCACCAGGACTGGCACAAAGTCATGATGCTGGTGCTTAGGGGGCTATCAGCCCCAGGGGCAAAGACCACTTGACAAATCTGGGGTGAGTGCCAAAATGCTGTGTATTACTCAGGGAGTGGAGGTGGAGACAGGGCACCCCCTCTGCTCCCCTCAAGTTTTGAGGTCCGAGATGGCTCCAAGTGTTCCCAGAGTGGGGCAGAAAGGAACTTTAGGCCCATCTGGCATGCGCCAGGAAGCAGGATCCATAAATTAAATGTTTTTGGTGGAGTGTGGGGACAGAGGCTCCTTGCCCCTCCAGGACAGAGGGTGAACAGGATGGGCTTCTTCCTGGCCCAGCGGGAGTAGACGCCACCTCGGTGATGGGCTATTTACCGGTAGATTCGACATTCACGACACCGGCTCTTCTGGAATTAATGGTAAGGCACCAAGGGGGGGCTCTTCTCCCTGCAGCAGCTGTCGCTTGCCATCCTGTAGACCGAGATCTCCGCACGCAGCGGCAGGGCGAGGATCGCGGTGAGCCAGCGGGGTGCCTGCGGTTCTTGCAAGTGGCGTCCTGGAGCTGGTTGCAGCAGGCCATTCTGCGCGCGGTGGAGGCGCTCCCCGCAGGCCGCAGCGCGTCTCCAGCTTCTGGACGCAGTGCGAGCGGTTGCGCAGCTGCAGCGGCACCCGCGCGCTCATCTGAGATGCCCGGCAGGGGGCTGCGCCCGCCCACGTCCCTGCAGGCGCCGGGGTCGCCAAGCACGCACTTGGCCCAGTGCATCTCAGAGCCCAGGACTCAGCCCAGCATCTGGCCACTAAAGTTTTACAATTTTATTAATCTGTAGGTACATATTATGAAAGGCTTTTTTGGCTGGGCGTGGTGGCAAACGCCTGTAATTCCAGAACTTTGAGTTCCAAGCGGGTGGATGGCCTAAGGCCAGCAGTTTGAGACCAGCCCAGTTTCTAACCTACATATATATGTGAAAGGCTTTTTAACACCAACAGGTGTGAAGTGTTGGTCTTATTTCCCAGGTTTTGGGTTGCTCTTGCTTTATTTATCCTTAGAAGCAAACTGGATTAATACGTTCTTCACTCTAAATGCTACTTCCAGGACATTAGTTCAAAATAATCTACTGTCCACATTTAAAATTAACACCGCTATATTCCCGAACTAACTTCACAACCTCTTAAAAACAAAGATTCTGTTAATTGTGTTAATTGGCTCAAAATTTGCTTTTAAGTCTAAATTCTAATTTTTTTAAAAAATGAAGTAGTGAGAAGAGGGAGAGTTCAATTTGTAACTGACTGTGAACAGTTGAGATAACTCACCCTACTGGCTCATCTTAGACCAGCTGTTTTTTTTTTTTTTTTTTTCTTTTGATACTCTGTCTAACCCAGGCTGGAGTGCAATGGCTCGACCATGGCTCATTGCAGCCTCACCCTCCGGGGCTCAAGTGATCCTCCATTTCAGCCTCCCGAGTACTTAGGATCACAGATGTGTGCCACCACACTGGCTTATTTTTTTTGTAGACACGGGGTGTTTCACCATGTCGCTCAGGCTGATCTCAAACTCCTTGGCTCAAAGGATCCACCTGCCTTGGCCTCCTAAAGTGCTGGGATTATAGGCAAGAGCCACCACGCCCAGTCCAGTCCAGCCCAGCCTCAAATTCTTTTTTTGTTTCAAGGGACCAATAGCCTGAGAGCCTTCAGGGCTCGCAGCTCTCCAGGACTGAAGGCCCCTTTATTTTTTTAAGAGATGGGGTCTCGCTGTTGCCCAGGCTGGAGTGCAGTGGCTATTCAAAGGCACGATCCCACTACTGATCAGCATGGGAGTTTTGACCTCTGTTTCCAAACTGAGCTGGTTCACCCCTCCTTAGGCAACCTGGTGGTCCCCCACTCTGGGGAGGTCAGCAGTAATGCTCACTCACCAGTTGCTCACCTCCTGCTATGTGGCTCAGTTCCTAACAGGCCACAGCCAAGGGTTTGGGGACCCCTATTACACAGCACTATTCCAGCTCTAAAAGTTTGTGCCTTCATGTTGTCTTTGTCTACCCCTTTCCCTATTCATCTGCCACTGATGATTGATTGCAGCTGACCATGTTAAGATCTTATGTTGTGTCAAGGAGTTGAGTTTGCTTTTTTTTTTTTGAGACGGAGTCTTGCATTGTCGCCCAGGCGATCTCTGCTCACTGCAACCTCTGCCCCCCACCCCGGGTTCAAGTGATTCTCCTGCCTCAGCCTCCTGAGTAGCTGGGATTATAGGTGCCTGCCACCATGCCTGGCTAATTTTTTGTATTTTTAGTAGAGATGGGGGTTCACTATGTTGGACAGGTTGCTGTTGAACTCCTGACTTCGTGATCTGCTTGCCTTGGCCTCCCAAAGTTCTGGGATTACAGGCATGAGCC
>NW_016107519.1:3244534-3245868 GCF_001604975.1 Cebus imitator | reverse complement strand
CTCTGTCACCCAAGCTAAAGTGCAGTGGCACAATCTTGGCTCATTGCAACCTTTGCCTCCCAGATTCAAGCGATTCTCTCACGTCAGCCTCCTAAGTAGCTGGGATTACAGACACACACCACCATGACCAGCTAATTTTTTTTTATTTTTAGTAGAGATGGGTTTTCACCATGTTGACCAGGCTGGTCTCAAACTCCTGACCTCAAGTGATCCACCTGCCTTGGCTTCCCAAAGTGCTGGGATCACAGGCATGAACCATCACACCTGGCCGCACTTTTACATTCTATGTGGCACATTGTACATATAAAGTGGCTATTAGCAACTCTTACTAGCTCATGACACTAACAGAGGGTCAAAGAAGTTACAAGAGGAAATAGGTCAATGTAAGAATTTTAAAGATAGCAATTTTGAAAGTCAGAAGTTTATGAAAACAATCTCACTTGTCCTCAGTGAGATGAGAAAATGAGTAAGTAAATATTAATTGGCATTGCCATTTTCTCAAAGACTGTTATTTTGAGATTGTCCATTCTAATTTTTGATATAAAATTAGTAGGAGATAATTTTTTCTAATGACTTTTCCCAGTGAAGTAATTAAAAAGATGAAAAGTGCCATGTGCAGTGGCTCACATCTGTAATCCCAGCACTTTTGGAAGCTGATGCAGGTGGATCACGAGGTCAGGAGTTCAAGACCAGCCTGGCCAAGATGGTGAACCCTGTCTCTACTAAAAATACAAAACTTAGCCAAGTGCGGTGGCGGGAGCCTATTAATCCCAGCTACTCGGGAGGCTGAGGCAGGAGAATCACTTGAACCTGGGAGGCGGAGGTTGCAGTGAGCCGAGATCACATCACTGCACTCTAGATTGGGCGACAAAGTGAGACTCCGTCTCAGAAAAAAAAGATGAAAAGAAACCCTGAGTACAGTCCAGATGTCCAGATCAGTGATGACACATCCTGCAGCCAGAGAAGTGAGGGATGGTAAATAGGACTTTCTTGTCTATGTTTTCTCCCTTGCTTCCTTATAGTGAGCACATATTAATTTTACAATTTTTTTTTTTCCATACTGTTCTCGTGGTAAATTTTACAATGTTAAAAAAGGAAACTAGGCTGGGCTTGGTGGCTCACACCTGTAATCCCAGCACTTTGGGAGGCCGAGGCGGGAGGATCACGAGGTCGAGATTGCGACCATCCTGGCCAACATGGTGAAACCCCGTCTCTACTAAAAATACAAAAAATGGCCGGGCGCGGTGGCTCAAGCCTGTAATCCCAGCACTTTGGGAGGCCGAGGTGGGTGGATCACGAGGTCAAGAGATCGAGACCATCCTGGTCAACATGGT
>NW_016107519.1:3238120-3242843 GCF_001604975.1 Cebus imitator | reverse complement strand
CACTGATTGATTTCAGTAGTTCTCAAATACGAAATAGTCTAATTATACTACGAATCTGTGATTCAGTTGACTGGCAAGCTTTAATGAAATAATGAATATATTTTTTTATTTATTTTGGAGACAGGGTCTCTGTCACCCAGGCTGGAGGGCAGTGGCCCAATCTCAGCTCACTGCAACTCCTGCCTCCTCGGTTTAAGCGATTCTCCTGCCTCAGTCTCTCAAGTAGCTGGGATTATAGGCATGTGTCACCATACCTTGGTAATTTTTGTATTTTACTAGAGATGGGGTTTCACTATGTTGGCTAGGCTGTCCTTTGACCCCTGACCTCAAGTGACCCACCCCACTCGGCCTCCCAAAGTGCTAGGATGACAAGCATAAGCCACTGTGCCCAGCCTGAAATAATGAGTTCATTAATAATTTGGAAACAAACTTCAAAACTTGTTCTACAGTCTGTATTCTCTGGGCTTCCAAAGTAAACAGGATTTTTGGAAACATCCCAGGCCACATTCAGATAGAAGTCTGAAAATACTAAATGATCAAGTTGTCAAAACCCAAAATGGTAGCCGGGCATAGTGGATCAGGCTTATAATTCTAGCACTTTGGGAGGCTGAGGTGGGAGGTTTTGTTTGTTTGTCAAGTAATAAACAAACAAAACCTCAAAATGGTTAGAAGTTAATGAGAATGATTTTCATGGGTATTCTAAAAATAGTATGTGCTGGCATCATTGAAAGTCTGCAAGTATTCCTAATGTCATCCCACAAGAATGTCCACCTACCGTTCTAGTCACTGCACATATGCCATTTTGTTTCATAGGAATAGTATATAAAAATTGACATCAGAAATCAGAAACAGAAGGGAGATTTACTAAACAGTGATAGGGATTGTTGAGCATCTAAAACAACTTAGATCCTTAATTTTCTTTTTTTTTTTTTTTGATCCTTAATTTTCATTGGTGTGTCTCAAATTTCAAGCATGCCATCTCTTTTCACAGGGAGAAAAAAGCCGTAACACTTGAAGGTTAACTTTATACTTATTTTAATATTTTTTATATTTTTATGAACATAAAATAGGTATTCTTTCTGCTTATAGTTCATATACAATAAATGATAAAACATTTAAAATTAAATTAAAACAAAAATAAAACCAATAAAATGGAATTTAACCATCATTAACATAACAAATAATGCTGTCTTGCTCAAATAAAAGTGTTTTGCTCAAATGAAGTAAATCACAAGTATTTGGTTTATTTATTTATTTATTTATTTATTTATTTTTGAGACGGAGTTTCGCTCTTGTTACCCAGGCTGGAGTGCAATGGCGCGACCTCGGCTCACCGCAACCTCTGCCTCCCGGGTTCAGGCAATTCTCCTGCCCCAGCCTCCTGAGTCGCTGAGATTACAGGCACACGCCACCATGCCCAGCTGATTTTTTGTAGTTTTAGTAGAGACGGGGTTTCACCATGTTGACCAGGATGGTCTCGATCTCTTGACCTCGTGATCCACCCGCCTTGGCCTCCCACAGTGCTGGGATTACAGGCTTGAGCCACCGCGCCCGGCTGCAAGTATTTGGTTTAATAGCAAAAAGCTGTAGTTTCAGTTTCCATTCTGTAAACTGAGTATTTTTACTTTAATAATAATGTTGAGAATGCTTGCTCACATAAGTATCTTATTCAAACTGGTATTGACCAATTAAGTCTTTCCTTCTTCTTTCAAGGTAACTAGAATTTTTTTTTTTTTTTTTTTTTTTTTGATTTTTTTTTTTTAATTTTTTTTTTTTTTTTTGAGACTGAGTCTTCCTCTTGCTCTGTTGCTCAGGCTGGAATGCAGTGGTGTTATCTCAGCTCACTGCAACCTCTGCCTCCTGGGTTCAGGCGATTCTCCTGCCTTAGCCTCCTGACTAGCTGGGACTACCGGTGTGTGCCACCACGCCTGGCTAATTTTTGTATTTTTAGTAGAGATGAGGTTTTGCCATGTTGGCCAGGATGATCTTTAACTCCTGACCTCAAGGGATCTGCCTGCCTGGGCCTCTCAAAGTGCTGGGATTACAGGTTTGAGACATCAAGCCTGGCCAAGAACAAAATATTAACCAAACCTGTCAAATGGCAGTCCTTAAATGCCAACTTTTATTTTTTTTCTTTCTTTTTTTTTCTTTTTTTTTTTTTTTTAAAGACGGGGTTTCACCATGTTGGTCAGGCTGGTCTTGAACTCCCGACCTCAGGTGATCCGCCCGCCTTGGCCTCCAAAGTGCTTAGATTACAGGCGTGAGCCACCACGCCCGGCCACCAACTTTTAAAAAGTTGTAAATTGATAGACTGTGAAGATTATCAATTACCTATTTATTTTTATTTATTTTTTTGAGACGGAGTTTTGCTCTCGTTACCCAGGCTGGAATGTAGTGGTGTGATCTTAGCTCATTGCAACATCCACCTCCTGGGGTCAAGTTCCCTTGTCTCAGCCTCCTGAGTAGCTGGGATTACAGGCGTGTGCCACCACTCCTGGCTAATTTTTTGTATTTTTAGTAGAGATGGAGTTTCACTATGTTGGCCAGGCTGGTCTTGAACTCCTGACCTCAGGTGATCCGCCCACCTTAGCCTTCCAAAGTGCTGGGATTACAGGTGTGAGCCACCTCACCCAGCAACAATTACTTACTGTTAATCTTCACTGCCTAATGAAATCATTGCCTAGTGACAATTGAATCTAATTAGTTTTAGATTTGGAATGGAAACATTCTTTGCTATTTATTTGCTAAAATGCTTATTGCTAAGGATTTGCTGCAAGTGACTCTGTAGAGACTTACAATACCATAGTAATGACTATTGCAGGACATATGTTTTCTGAGTAATGTAAGATTCTGACCATCATGTCAAAAAACAAATCAGGTATATTATGTGTACAACAACAGCACACCATCATTTTCCTCATTTTCATATAATCTGCGTTCTACAGCATCAACAGTTTTATGTTTTTTTAGATCAGATTTTAATTTTGAGTACTTAACACTATTGTTGATGTGCATTTCACTTTCTTCGTGTTTACTAAGAATATGTGATAAATGTTGCCAATCTTTGCACCCATTCTCATTTTTCAGTTGATTTTTTCCTTCTCCAAAGAGTTTGCAATACAGACAAAACACAGAATCTTTTGAGGTCGAATAAAGTAACCAGGATCTAGTGGTTTTTTCACCATTTGGAAGAATCCGTGTATAATAAGTTTCTGAAAACTTCCTCCCTGTATTATCTTTTGGAAAGTTAAAATTTCTTACTTGAGGTGGATCATTATCGACAAGAGTGTCCCGTTGTTTAATATTCAAAATTCGGGGCCATGTACCTGGATCTGCGGAAAGCACAACTGGTACAATGGAGTCTTCAGAATTTTTCTCTTCCAGTTGCTCTTGAAATATATCAGCTATGGTTGACATGGAAGAAGGAGGTAAATTCACATTCTCTGTGATGAGTAATGTATCTGTGCCACATTCTACTGAAACCTGTAGCTCTGATGTCTTTTCCTTTTTTTCTGGGATTCCTTCTATGTTTTCCGAAAGTATACTTGATGATCCACAGAATTGTTTCTCATTTTCCTCTCTAACAGCATTCCTTTTTCTATTTTCTGATGCTGATGGTTTTTTTGATTTTGTTTCCATTATCTGAGGACAAACAGGATGGATTACAATTTTAAGATTGTTAAACTTTTAAAAATTTATATACAAATGCTCAATAAGCACACAAAAACAAGCTCATCATTAGGCATCAAAGAAATGCGAATCAAAAGGCAACAGCCAGGCGCAGTGGCTCATGTCTGTAATCCTAGCACTTTGGCAGGCCAAGGCGGGTGGATCATTTGAGGTCAGGAGTTGGAAACTAGTCTGATTAACATGGTGAAACCCCATCTCTACTAAAAATACAAAAATTAGCTGGGCCATAGTGGCGTGTGCCTGTAATTCCAGCTACTCAGGAAGCTGAGGCAGGAGAATTGCTTGAAACCTCAAGGCAGAGGTTGCGCTGAAATGAGATTGCACCACTGCACTCCAGTCTGGGTGACAGAGTGAGGCCCTGTCCCCTCTCCCCAAAAAAGGTGATGATATATCACTTCACATCCAAGAGGATGGCTATAATAAATAAAGAAGGAGGCCGGGTATGGAGTCTTATGCCTATAATCTCAGCACTTTGGGAGGCCGAGGCGGGTGAATCACTTGAGGTCAGGGGTTTGAAACCAGCCTGGCCAATATGGAGAACCTCTGTCTCTACTAAAAATACAAAATTTGCTGGGTGTGGTGGCAGGCACTGGTAATCCCAGCTACCCTGCAGGCTGAGGCACAAGAGATCTCGACTGAACCCTGGAGGCAGAGGTTGCAGTGAGCTGAGATCGTGCCACTAAACATCAGCCTGGGCAACAAAGCAAAACTCCATCCTTAAAAAAAAAAAAAAAAAAAATAGAGAATTAAAGTGTTGGCAAAGATGTGGAGAAACTGAAACCTCCAGAAGATGCTGGTGGGAAATGTAAAGTGGTGTAGCCACTTTTGAAAACTGTCTGGCAGTTTGTCAAAGTTTAAACAGGGTTATCATATGATCCAACAAGTCCACTCCAAGGTATATACCCAAAAGAAATAAAAATATATGTCCATACAGGCCAGGCACAATGGCTCACACTTGTAATCCCAGCACTTTGGGAGGTCAAGGCAGGCGGATCATGAGGTCAGGAGTTCAAGACCAGCCTGGCCAAGATGG
>NW_016107519.1:3236549-3237560 GCF_001604975.1 Cebus imitator | reverse complement strand
CTCCTGGGTTCAAGCGATTCTCCTGCCTCAGCCTCCGGAGTAGCTGGGATTACAGGCGCCTGCTACCACACCCGGCTAATTTTTATATTTTTAATAGAGACGGCGTTTCACCATGTTGGTCAGGTTGGTCTCAAACTCATGGCCTTAGGTGATCCACTTGCCTCAGCCTCCCAAAGTGCTGGGATTACAGGCGTGAGCCACTACATCCACTAGAGATTATTAAACTAAAGCAGACATAAACCTTGGCCTCAGGGGACTTACGGTTTCTTGGGGGGGATAATGCACATGTATAAGCAAATATTTCTATTGGAGGCAATAAGGTACACTAATGAATGTTTCTGTTGGAGGCAATACAGTACACAATCGATGTAGGTCAAATCTAGCTGTGTGACTAGGCTAAATGCTCTCTGAACTTCAGTATCTTTGACATTTTAAAATTACATATACCAGCCAGGTAAAGTGGCTCATGCCTGTAATCCCAGCACTTTGGGAGGCCAAGACAGGCAGATTGTTTGAGCTCAAGAGTTCAAAACCAACCTGGGCAATAAGACAAAACTCCACGAAACCCCTGCAGGCATGCACCACCACACCCAGCTAAAATACAAAAATTAGCCGAGGTGGTGGCGCATGCCTGCAGGCCCACCTACTCAGGAGGCTGAGGTGGGAGGATCACTTAAACCTAGAGGATCACTTGAGCTGGAGGTTGCAGTAGGCAGAGCTCACACCACTGCACTCCAGCCTGGGTAACAGAGGGAGAGATCCTGTCTCAAGCAAACAAACAAAACATAAAAACAGATATATTTAGTATAAAACACCAACTAGTCATACCAGGTTAATTAAAACAAATAGGAGTCCCCTACCACCTCTACCTATTTCCCTTTTACCAGAAGCTAACCACCTATAACCTTTTAAAATAAAATTAAAAAAAAAATTTTTAACATATATCATTTAAAAATATACATATTTTATTTATATATTTTTTATTTTTATTTTTATTTATTTATTTATTTA
>NW_016107519.1:3233439-3234909 GCF_001604975.1 Cebus imitator | reverse complement strand
GAGGCTCAAGTGATCCTCCAGGCTCAGCCTCTCGAGTAGTTGGGACCACAGGGGCATGACATGCCAGCTAATTTTTAAGTTTTTTGTAGAGACAGTGTTCTCACCATGTTGCTGAAGTTGGTCTTGAACTCCTGGGCTCAAGCAATCCTCTTTCCTCAGCCTCCCAAAGTGCTGGGATTATAGACATAAGCCATCATGCCAGGCAAAAAATTTTTTTGAGACAAGACCCTTGCTTTGTTGCCCAGGGAGAAGTACAGTGGCCATTCACAGGTGTGATTCTAGTGTACTACAGACTCAAACACCTGGGCTCAAATGACCCTTTTGTCACAGCCTTTCTAGTAGCTAGTATTATACCACCATGCCTAGCACTTAAAACTTTTCTAGCTGATTCTTTGGTTATATATTTCCAAATCTCAGAGTAACATGTTCGTATCACTATTTACTTTTTTCCTTCCCTGCTTTAGGTATCATCAATTGACTTCTCAATGAGGAGGATGAAAATTTTGCTTTCCTTCCTTTTACTACGCTCACTATATATACTCATCACCCAGCCACTTATCTTTGGTTACAGGATTTCTTGGGCAAGATGATTATTTGTTGCAAGGGACTGTGCTGTGAACTGCAGATATTTAGCAGCACCTCTGGACTCTATCCACTAGATGCCAGCAGCACCCCTGAGGTGTGACAGTCAAAAATGTTTCTATCTTTCTGAATTCTTTAATCTGGCAAATCAAAAAAAAAAAAATGTTTCTAGACATTGCAAATGTCCGCATGGAGACAAAAATCGTCCCTGGTTGAGAAACACTGGCTTTATTATTATTTAGACACAGTCATTTTATAACTGTGTATGTTATTCAGCAATAAGCTACTAATTGCAAGATTTCAGTTTTTTCTTGTGGTGTTCAAATATGAAGACTTTCTCTGTTGGCCTCTTCAGAAGGCTCACCACTAATTACTTGAAAATACTCATGTAGGCTGTGTGTGGTGACTCATGCCTGTAATCCCAGCATGATGGGAGGCCAAGGCAGGTAGATCATCTGAGGTCGGGAGTTCAAGACTACCCTGCCTAACATAAGAAACCCATCTCTACTAAAAATACGAAAATAGCCAGGCATGGTTGTGCATGCCTGTAATCCCAGCTACTCTGGGGGCTAAGGCAGGAGAATCGCTTGAACCTGGGAGGTGGAGGTTGCAGTGAGCTGAGACTGCGCCATTGCACTTCAGCCTGGGCAACAAGAATGGAACTCCATCTCAAAAGCAAACAAAGAGAAAATACTCATGTGTTTGGAGTGGAGTGGGGAAGCACATTTATAAAATGTAAAACATTCTCATTATACAGAAATATCAATGGCCGGGCGTGGTGGCTCAAGCCTGTAATCCCAGCACTTTGGGAGGCCGAGGCGGGTGGATCACGAGGTCAAGAGATCGAGACCATCCTGGTCAACATGATGAAACCCCGTCTCTACTAAA
>NW_016107519.1:3229882-3233119 GCF_001604975.1 Cebus imitator | reverse complement strand
CTGGGATTACATGAGTGAGGCACTGCACCCAGCCCAGAGTAAACTTTTAAAATAAGCTTACAACAATTGATAGACTTGAATATTTGAGATGGGACAAACCAATGACAGAATGACAAAATGGACCTAAATGAGATTATAAGATAAATCTGGTTCATGTACGCTATAAGGGTGAAGCTACTGTGTAACTTGATCATTTTCATTAGAAAGAATTACCTGTTTATATTCGTTAATGCAACTTTGGCAGCAAAATCTCTTCTGCTGACCTCCAATCACCAGGATGTTGCTTCCAGTACTCTTACTAGGCATGTACTCTCCACAGTGTTCACAGCAGTTCATTATTAGACCATTGGCCAATCTGTACTTATTAAAGCAATGGTTACTGCACAGTTTATGTGTTACATTATTTACACTGACTTCATGGCGAATCTAAAAAAAAAAAAAAAACAGAATTCATTAACTAAGATATATGAACCACATTAGTACAACAAACAATGAGATAACTAGTTTCTGCAACAGAAGCAAAGAATCCCTAGTCATATCTCAGGGGAAGATATTCCCAGGAGAAAAAAATATATAAATTATATACACATATAATTTGTTAGAATATCTATATCTATCTATCTATCTATATATATATATAAATTTTTTTTTTTCCTGAGACAGAGTCTCACTCTGTTGCCCAGGCTAGAGTGCAATGGCACAATCTTGGCTCACTGCAACCTCTGCCTCCCAGGTTCAAGCAATTCTCCTGCCTCAGCCTCCTGAGTAGCTGCAATTACAGGTGCCTGCCACCACACCCAACTAATTTTTGTATTTTTAGTAGAGATGGGGTTTCACCATGTTGGCCAGGCTAGTCTCAAATTCCTGACCTCAAGTGATCTGCCTGCCTCGGCCTCCCAAAGTGCTGGATTACAGGCAGGAGCCATCATGCCTGGCTGTGAAAAGATTTTTTTCCTTTATTTGTAAGGTCACTTTGATTTTAGAAGAGAAAAATAAGATTTATAGGAAAGCAATAAAATCAGTAATGACTTCTCTAAAGACATTTAATAACAACAGAAAATGAACTTAGCTCACTCCACCCTCAAACTCCTGGGGTCCAGTGACCATCCTATCTCAGCCTCTTCAACAGCTAGGATTATATGTATGAGTCACTCGTCTCCAGCAATCAACAATTTTTAGATAGTATTATAAGTAAAGTTCACTGCCCTAGAACGTTTGTGGAGGGAGCTAAGGGAATCAATATTACCTGTATTCAGAATGGTTTCAGCATAACCAGAAGCAGAGTAGTTCTCACTGTGGTAACTGAGATAAAATAATGTCCTTTATATGCATGGCTCAGGGGTAACCAACACCAAATTTAGTTACCAAAGACTTTATAAGTGAGGACTGCCTACATGCATCTTTCTTCTAGGAACTGGGAAAATTGCAGTATCACTTAATGTTAAGCAAATAGTATATATACATTTACTCCACTTGTTCCATGTGTTCTTGTACCAGGATCTGTTGCTTTCTTCATGTCCTGCAACTACATTTTTTTAATTATCTATTTTTTTTTTTAATAATTTTAACTTTTATTTTAGATTCAAGGGATACATGTGCAGGTTTATTACATGGATATGTTGTGAGGTCTGGGGTAAGAATGATCCTGTCACCCAGGTAGTAAGCATAGTACCCAAGAGGTAGTTTTAGGTTTTTAAAATTTTTTTTGAGATGGAGTCTCACTCTGTCATCCAGGCCGGAGTGTAGTGGCACAATCTTGGCTCACTGCAGCCTCTGTCTCCCGGGTTCAAGTGATTCTCCTGCCTCAACCTCCCAAGTAGCTGGATTACAGGTGTGCGCCACCACGCCTGGCTAATTTTTCTATTTTTAGTAGAGATGGTGTTTCACCATGTTGGCCAGGTTGGTCTCAAACTCCTGACCTCAAGATATCCACCTGCCTTGGCCTCCCAAAGTGCTGGGATTACAGACGTGAGCCACCACCTCTGGCCCCAAGAGGTAGTTTTCTAGCCCTTGACCCCCAACTCTTAGACTACATTTTTATTTATTTATTTTGAGATGGAATCTTGCTCTATCACCCAGGCGGGAGTGCAGTGGCGTGATCTCGGCTCACTGTAGCCTCCACCTCTTGGGTTCAAGCAGTTCTCTGCCTCAGCTGCCTGAGTGGCTGGGATTATAAGTGCCCACCACCACGCCCAGCTAATTTTTGTATTTTAGTAGAGACGGGGTTTCACTATCTTGGCCAGGCTGGTCTTGAACTCCTGACCTCGTGATCCACCCTCCTCAGCCTTCCAAAGTGCTGGGATTACAGGCATGAGCCACCACACCTCGCCAAGACTACATTTTTATTGAATGTCACCAGTAAGAACAAAATCCACCAGAAAACAATTGCCTTGTTTATGAGCACAGCCAATCCCACAGAAACAGATGTGTACTTTCCATGCTATGCAAATGGGATTTTATTTATAAAAATATCCCACAAGATACTTCTAACAGATCCTTATTCTTCCTTTTGGCTTCATGTTATACATCCAGAACATGTGCATTATGTAGATAAAGAAGTATATAATAGCACTTAAAAGTTAAAATTAGCACTGTTAGCCTAAACAACAACTTAGGTATAAAAATACAGACCTCTGTTAATTTACTACAAATTGTACATCTTGACTTATTAAAAACTCCTTTTTTAAGATTCCGGTTGTTTTCACAGGGAGACAAACAAGATGTATTACAAAATTCTTGGAAGGATTTGCTTGATTCTACTGGAAGAACATTAGCCTTCTTTGTAGATGCATCTCTGAAACAGAAGAGATAGACACATAATTTAAGAACATTGCATTTTAATACAAGTCAAATATATGAATAATAATTACCATTCTTCATTTTCTTATGATTTAATACTAGAAATCAACTATAATTTTTGGATGCAGCAAATCTACTTTTGGCTTTATTGCCAAGAGTTCTTAAATGATATGGAAAGAGAAGAATCAGAGATAAAAATCTTTCATAGTTGGCCGGGCGCGGTGGCTCAAGCCTGTAATCCCAGCACTTTAGGAGGCTGAGGCGGGTGGATCACGAGGTCAAGAGATCGAGACCATCCTGGTCAACATGGTGAAATCCTGTCTCTACTAAAAATACAAAAAATTAGCTAGGCATGGTGGTGTGTGCCTGTAATCCCAGCTACTCAGGAGGCTGAGGCAGGAGAATTGCCTGAACCCAGGAGGCGGAGGGGAGCCGAGA
>NW_016107519.1:3225076-3229512 GCF_001604975.1 Cebus imitator | reverse complement strand
GAGATCGTGCCACTGCACTCTAGCCTGAGCAACAGAGTGAGACTCAGTCTCAAAAAAAAAACAAATAAAAATGCTGGTAATAAATTTATAGAACTAAGATGTAAGATGGGGAAGATGGGGAGGCAAATGTAGTGGCAGGGAGAGGGCAACTAACTTCCATACTTACGTTCCATTTTTCTGCCAAGAATACATATAGGACAAACGAGTCCATAGCTTAGACATATTCTAGGAGCTCAAGCTCAATAAACTTAATTAAAGACACTCCTGCAACAATTCTACTGATAAATCTATCCAGCTCTGCAATTACATTAAGTGTACTTATTTATACCACTAGTATTCAACTATGTGGAGAAATGGTGAAAGGTACTGCTTACTTTTTACATATTACACTTCGTGTGTTTTGAGTACGTTTATGAGAGAAGGAAGACAGGCACGTGGTAGAACAAAAGAGGTGAGCTGATCCTTTTCGTTGATAAGCTGTCTGGCCCTTCTGTAAAGGCTTTTTGCAATTTGCACAAGTGATTTTAGCTGGTTTAGTAAGTTGCTGTTGGGCTGTAGGCTGGAAATTCTGCTTACGAAGTAAGGCCACTGGTGATAAAGAATCCACTCCTGGCTGTTTCTGATTACGGGGAAATGAAGCTGACTGGGAGATCCAAGAATCTTAAAAATGAAACACACAAGAGAAAATCATGGAACAAATAAAAATGTACATCAGAAAAATAATTTACATTTTCATTTAAGAGTTTAAGAGACAAATGAGGCAGGTGTATAAGCATGTGGTTAAGGCCACTCTTCATGCATAATCCCAGGGGAACTATGTATCTCAACTGAATGCTACTTCACTGCACCAACAATAATAATTAAGTTAATGTTGGTGTCTGGAATTGCACAATGTGGTAGCCATCAGCTCTTCAGTCAGACCCCAGGTTCAAATATCTCCTAAGCTTAATAAATTATACAAATATACGAACTGATGATACCTAACTCATCAGTGTTATGAAGAATACATGAGATAAATGCCCAGCACAAAGGCACACTCAAAAAATATTAGCCACTTTTTCTTCCCTAAGTGGAAAGTATTAATACACTTACAAGGCCAGACGTGGTGGCTCATGCTTGTAATCCCAGCAATTTGGGAGGCTGAGGCAGGCAGATCACTTGAGGCCAGCCTGGCCAACATGGCAAAACCCCATCTCTACTAAAAATACAAAAATTAGCTGAGCGTAGTGGTTTGCATCTGTGATTCTGGCTACTCAGGGGAGGCTGAGGCATGAGAATCTCTTGAACTCGGGAGGTGGAGATTGCAGTGAGCCAAGATCATGCCACTGCACTCCAGCCTGGGTGACAAGTTGAGACTCTATCTCAAAAAAACAAAACAAAACCCCTAAAAACAAGAAAAAAACCATAAACATTTATAAAACAAAGCAAAGGATATATAAATACATAGACAATTATAGTAACAGCTCGGCTCTCTGGAACCCTTGAGGAATGTGATAGTCTGGTAGCTTACTTGTGATATCTATCTAGTTTTTTAATAGTTCCCCCATTGTCCCTAAAATTAGGAAGAATTTCAAGAGAAGTTTAAAGAATTTTACACTTAACACTGACATACTCAACCAAGTAGATTCAACGCTATTTTACTGTTTTTGTCTAATCACATCATTTTTTGTTTATTTTTTGAGATGGGGTCTCATTTTGTTGCCCAGGCTAGAGTGCAGTAGCATCATCTTGGTTCACTGCAACCTCTGCTTTCCAGGTTCAAGCGTTTCTCCTGCCTCAGCCTCCCAAGTAGCTGGGATTACAGGTGCGTGCCACCATGCTCAGCTAAATTTTTTTTCTATTTTTGGTAGAGAGGGTGTTTTACCATGTTGGCCAGGCTAGACACAAACTCTTGGCCTCAAGTGATCCACCTGCCTCAGCCTCCAAAGTGCTGGGATTACTGGCATGAGTCACCACTTCCGGCTTAATCACATCTTTCTATCTATTCATACCACTAAACAATCAATCCATCTCTTTCTATGTATTTCAAGTAAACTGCAGACATTAGTACACTTACTTTCAAAATACTTTAGACATAAATAGTTTAATATAAATCTATTATTTCCTAGCCTTTAAAATATTATTTATCAGGCATTAATATAGGTTGTGGATTACGCAGGAAAGACTCAGCTTTCCCAACCTTACATAGCAGCTGCAGTATCATAAATTACTGTTAGTTTCAAAACAGTACAGTATTACTTACAGGTGAAGTGTTTCTCAAACTTTATTGTGCATATGAAATCACTTGGGAATCTTGTTTAAATGGAGATTCTAAATTAGTAGGTCTGAGGAGGGAACTGATACTCTGCATTTCTAACCAACTCTCAGATAATGGTGAAGTTTTGAGAAATAGGGCCCTATAATAAAGAATTATTTTGTAATCTCTCTTCAAAAACAGCTTTTGGACAGGTGAGGTGGTTCATGCCTATAATCCCAGCACTTTGGGAGGCTAAGGTAGGAGGATGACTTGAGGCCAGAAGTTTAAGACACAGCCTAGGTAGGGTACAGTGGCTCATTCCTTGTAATTCCAGCACTTTGGGAGTCTGGAAGCTCAGCAATTTGAAACCAGCCTAGACAACAAGGCAAAATCCTGTCTCTATAAAGAATGAACAAAATTAGCTGGGTGTGGTGGCGCTCGCTTGTAGTCTCAGCTTCTCACTCTGTTGCCCAGCCTGCAATACAGTGGCATGATCACAGCTTACTGCAGCCTTGAACTCCTGGGCTCAAGCAATCCTCCCATCTCACCTTCTTGAGTAGCTGTGACAACAGGCACATGCCATCACACCTGGCTAATATTTTTATTTTTTCAAAAGACAAGGTCTCACTATATTGCCCAGGCTGATCTTGAACTCTGGACTCAAGCAATCATCCTGCCTCAGTCTCCCAAAGTGCTAATATTATAGGCATGAGCCACTACATCTGGATACTTTTTACTATTTTTATATAAAAAATTACAAAAACTGTGAGGCTCTGGATGATGTTAGTACTTCAATCCACAGATTGGGAGGGGGGTTTATCATTACTCCTCTTTGTGGGCCCTCAGTGTCTACTGAAAGCTCCATTTAGCTTCTCTGCAGCCTTTTCTGGAATTGAACACATATTCAATAGGGAAAAGCAGCTCCAACTGTTCTCTCAGATCTTGGAATCCTAATTTTTCCATTTGTTATTTGTAGCTCTTGATGTCTTTAAATAGATATTTTATATATTTTGTCACTTTTTTTTCTTAATTATTCTCAGCAGGAGGGATAAGACTTACCTAGTTATCAAGAAGTACAACTCCTTAGACTCAGTATCATGGTCAGAAATGTTTATAATGCAAGAAAAATAAAAGAGATGTAAGAACAAATTCTAAGTTTAGGTATTTTCTGCAACCTCCACCTCCTGGGTTCAAGTGATTCTCCTGCCTTCACCTTCTGAGTAGCTGGGATTACAGGCATGTGCTACTACGCTTGGCTAATTTTGTATTTTTAGTAGAGATGGGGTTTCTCTACGTTGGTTAGGCTGGTTTCGAACTCCTGACCTCAAGTGATCCGCCCGTCTTGGTCTCCCAAAGCGCTGGGATTACAGGCATGAGCCATTGAACCCAGTCATTTTTTTTTAAATTAAACTGTTTATACAAAGGTATGTGAGAACTGGAGAACTTTCATTGAAACACAGCCTACCCTAAAAGTTGATGAAAGAATTAAATGGCTCAGTGGTCCTCTCTAACAAATACAATCCCATATTCATAAAATGGAATGCAGTTTTATGTGTGCTTTATGAAGAACCAGTTGTTTTGGTTTTCTTTTTGGTGCTTCCCACTTCCGTCAACCTGCCTACCCCATGAGCCAGCCAGACCCCGCTCCCACAATGGGCTGTCAAGAGCCAGTTTTATATGATGAAATTTAAACCTATAAGCCCTAAATTTAAATACAACTCAACTCCAGAAATCCTTGCCCGTTTCTTTCTCTTGTACTAGAAAACCTTCAATTTATGTACGTGGGAAAGACATAGCAACTAAAGTAACATGCTCTGGAAGAGCTTTGACTTCAAACAACATTATAATGATATAATCACTGTCATCTTATTCTTAAAGCTTCCTGACAAAAGCTAATTTGTTGTACGAATGTTGACAGCAAGTAAAAAGAAAATCTAGGGTTAATACTAAAAATAGACTTCTTTTAACTATGCTATTTCAAGTTAATGAGTAAAAATAGCAACAACTACAAAAAGACTATCCTTTTGACAAATGACTTAAAACTTTTTTTAGGCCGGGCACGGTGGCTCAAGCCTGTAATCCCAGCACTTTGGGAGGCCGAGGCGGGTGGATCATGAGGTCAAGAGATCGAGACCATCCTGGTCAACACGGTGAAACCTCGTCTCTATTAAAAATACAAAAAATTAGCTGGGCATGGTGG
>NW_016107519.1:3220087-3222139 GCF_001604975.1 Cebus imitator | reverse complement strand
TCTCTTGACCTCGTGATCCACCCGCCTCGGCCTCCCAAAGTGCTGGGATTACAGGCGTGAGCCACCGCGCCCGGCCTAATTTTTTTTTTTTTTTTGTAGAGACAGGGTGTTGCCATGTTGGCCAGGCTAGTCTCAAACCCTGGCCTCAAGTGATCTACTTACCTCAGACTCCCAAAGTGCTGGGATTACAGGTGTGAGCCACCGTACCAGCCCAGAATGTTTTTGTATAGTGAAGTATCAGTCTCTATCATGATTCTGTATTGAAAAACACCTATTTACCCAAATGCACCATTAAATATACAATGTTAATTTACTCCAGAAGATGAAAAATGGTCTTAAAGACTAAAACATAAAATAAATATATAGCAAGGCATCTTAGTTATAAACCATGAAAGAGCTTTTATTTATATAAGATGGAATTCATGCTTATATAAACATGAGACTGGGTGGAGTGGCTCATGCCTGTAATTCCAGCACTTTGGGAGGCCGAGGCAGGTGCATCTCTTGAGGTCAGGAGTTTGAGACCAGTCTGGCCAATCTGGTGAAACCCCGCCTCTACCAAAAATACAAAACATCTGGGCACAGTGGTGTGCACCGGTAATCCCAGCTACACAGGAGGCTGAGGCAGGAGAACTGCTTGAACCTAGGAGGTGGAGGTTGCAGTGAGCCAAGATTGCACCACTGCACTCCAGCCTGGGCGACAGAGTGAGAGACTGCCTCAAAATAAAATAAAATAAGTTTGAATGATATCTAAAACAAGTAATAAATATATAAAACATAAGAAATGATTCTAAAACAAATAGTAAAAGACTAAAAGAAAAACAGGCATGGTACGGTGGCTCATGCCTATAATCCCAGCACTTGGGAGGCCAAAGCAGGTGGATGGCTTGAGCTCACAAGTTTAAGACCAGCCTGGGCAACATGGAGAAACCTTGTCTCCACAAAAAAATACAAGAATTAGCTGGGCACAGTGGCACGTGCCTGTAATCCCAGCTACTAGAGAGGCTGAGGAGGAAGAATGGCTTCAATCGGAGAGGTGGAGGTTGCAGTGAGCCGAGATTGTGCCACTGCACTCCAGCCTGGATGACAGTCAGGTGCAACTCTGTTTAAAAAAAAAAAATTAGCTAGGTGTAGTAGCACACACAACTGTAGTCCTAGCTACTTGGGAGGCTGAGGTAGGAGGACGGCTTGAGCCCGTGTGGTTGAGATTGCAGTGAGCTGAGATTATGCCACTGAACTCCAGCCTGAGTGACAGAGCCAGACCCTGTTTCAAAAAATAAATAAATAAAAATAGACTAAAAAGGATGAGGTTCAGTGGACATTATTTCAAAATCTTTGACACCTTCATTTCTTTTAACACATCCTTCTATATAGAGATTGCAAGTTTTCTATGTTGTTTCAGGTTTAGCTATTAATAAGACATGTATAAAGTAATAAATGTGTGACAGACATTCATTTGAGAAAATTCGTTTAAAAATTTCAAATATATTTGTAAATGGTCAATGATATGCAAATTATGATGATACCACCTTTCAGTTTAACAAGCTTTAAAAAATATGCCTACTGTTTAGAAATGTTTACAGTATTAAAAAAACAACTTTTTTTTTTTTTAAAGACAGAATTTAGTCTTGTTGCCCAGGCTGGAGTGCAGTGGTGTGACCTCGGCTCACTGCAATCTCTGCCTCCAGGGTTCAAGTGATTCTCTTGCTTCGGCCTCCCGAGTAGCTGGGATTAAAGGTGCCTGCCACCATGCCCGGCTAATTTTTTGTATTTTCAGTAGAGACGGGGTTTCATCATGTTGGTCAGGCTGGTCTCGAACTCCTGACTTCTGATGATCTACACACTTTGGCCTCCCAAAGTGCTGCGATTACAGGAGTGAGTCATCATGCCTGGCCAAAACAGAACTCTCATGCTGCAAGAAAAGTAACACAATTTGGTGGTAGGGAGAATTTTGTATTAACCATCACATGCTTTAAAAATATGTTGACATTCTGAATGCAAATCTACTTCTAGAAACTTTTCAAGAAAATAAGGGTGCCAAATTTAAGAGAT
>NW_016107519.1:3213834-3218477 GCF_001604975.1 Cebus imitator | reverse complement strand
AGAGACGGGGTTTCACCATGTTGACCAGGATGGTCTCGATCTCTTGACCTCGTGATCCACCCGCCTCAGCCTCCCAAAGTGCTGGGATTACAGGCTTGAGCCACCGCGCCCGGCCTACATTTACAGTTTTATGTTTGTTTGTTTTTTTAAACAAAGGATACAAATCAGGAACAGCTAAATGAACAGGCTCATAAGACAAGGTCTGGGAGGGTCCCAAACTCAGAAGTTCTGGGCCAGCTTTCAGTGGATGCAGTAGCATTACTGTCCTGGCATACTGATGTGTTCATCAAGAGGCTGCACTCAGCTTCAAAGTCTAGAGTGGTTTTACTTGGTTTTCATTGCGTAGGCATGACTCATGCCATATGACTGAACTCAGCTCCAGATCCCCACCCCTCCCAGACTTTGGGCTGGCTCAAAGACCCAAGATTCTAATCCCATAGTTGGTCTTTCTGGTGTCTAGACCCCACTGTGAGTCATCTCATCTTAGTATAAATTCAGGTATGATCCAAGGGGCTTATGAATATAGCAAAGACACTTGGAAATTTCAAGGAATTAGAGTCTCTCTTCCAGGAACCAGGGACAAAAATCATCTTTACTACAGATGTCTTTGGTCAAACAGGAAACGTTATTAATAATTTCACGAAATTTTAGCCTTTGAAATCTTAATTTTCTGTATGACAAACTGGGTAGTATGCCTAAAGCATTTCTGTTTCATACCAAGGTACAAAGGTTATCTTACTGAAAAGCAGAAAAGTGCTTGCACAGTTGCTGGACTATAAGCTGAACTAGCCATTTTTCATGGAATATCATTTTTTACTTGAAAGAATGACAAATTGTGACTATTAGGAGACATTTTCTTAAAAATAAATCAAGAGTCTATCACTTCAAGAAAACAGAGTATTTGTTGCTGATGAGAAAATTTGAGCTTTCAAGTGAAAATCAGAATTTTTGAAAACTTGATGCACATATTCCCAGGACCTCCTGAGGGATGTCACTGGCGGGAGGAAAAAAAAAAAAAGAGAATTTTTGAAAACCAGTATAAAGTGTCAACATTTAGAAGGAACTGAATAATCCAGTAAACCAATATTTTCCAAATAACCAAGGCATAATGTTATTAAGTCATAATACAAAGGTTAAAAATCCATTCAAGGCCGGGTGCAGTGGCTCACGCCTGTAATTCCACCACTTTGGGAGGCCGAGGTGGGCGGATCACAAGGCTAGGAGTTCAAGACCAGCCTGACCCCTATGGTAAAACCCCATCTGGGCTGGGCGAGGTGGCTCACGGCTGTAATCCCAGCACTTTGGGAGGCCGAGGTGGGTGGATCACGAGGTCAGGAGATCGAGACCATCCTGGCCAACATGGTGAAACCCCGTCTCTAAACAAACAGCCCCATCTGTACTAAAAATATAAAAATTAGCTGGGCGTGGTGGCATACGCTTATAGTCCCAGCTACTTGGGAGGCTGAGGCAAGAGAATCGTTTGAACCTGGGTGGCGGAGGTTGCAGTGAGCCAAGATCAGGCCACTGTACCCTAGCCTGGTCAACAGAGTGAGATTTCATCTTGAAAAAAAAAAATCTGTTCAAAATCAATAGATTTTAAACGAATAGACTAGACTGTACCAAATAGAGTCCCCTGTTTCTACCAAAGAAAAAAAATTAGCAGGTTATTATGGCATGCACTTGTCAAAGGCTGGGCGTGGTGGCTCACGCCTGTAATTCCAGCACTTTAAGAGGCCAACGCAGGTGGATCACCTGACGTCAGGACTTTGAGACTAGCCTGGCCAACATGGTAAAATCCTGTTTCTACTAAAAATACAAAAATTAGCTGTGTGTGGTTGGCAGGTGCCTGTAATCACAGCTACTCAGGAGGCTCAGGTAGGAAAATCACTTTAACCCAGGAGGCAGATGTTGCAGTGAGCAGAGATCACACCATTGCACTCCAGCCTGGGCAACAAGAGTGAAACTTGGTCTCAAAAAAAAAAAAAAAGAAAGAAAGTGAAGAGAAATAAAATATTTTATACATAGAATGTGAATAAAATAGATATGAGCACTAAAAAGAACACCCAAAGGTTTATTTACCTGAGGAAGAAAGAAAATAATGCCACTTACTGCTTACCAGGACTATGATGAGTTGCAAATTCTCCATTCTGAAATATGTCTCCTGCCACATTCATTCTACCAGGATTAAAAGGTCTTATTCCAGTCTTGGTCTGTGGAGTTAAAGATGGGGTGTATGTTTGTATATTAACACCAAATGTACTTGACTGAGGTCCTTTAGCGACATCTCCCAAGTTGGTATTCTATAGTGATGTTTTATATGTAATCATTATGTTCATATCTTGCCCGGCATTCACAGAGCTTATACCTGTTTCTAAGGTTGTAACATTAGTAATAAGGTATTTCAGAGTCAATTCTGTAGTGATACCACTATTACCCATTCCTGCATTTACCTTATTTCTTGAAAGATTGGAAGTGGAGAAATCCAAATCTTTGGTTTTGTTTTTAGTTCTAGGAAGTCCCCATTCAATAAAACAGGAAGAATTTTTCTCCACTTCTCCATTTGTTTCCATGTCCTCTTCATCATCAATAACAATTGGCTCACTTATATTTCCTTTCTGAGATGCCAAATCTCTTGACGAAACAGAAATTACAGAATAATTTCCTTGTGGCTTTTCATGTTTTGATGACGTAAATCTAAAGTTTCTTTGATCAGCTATTGCTGGAGCAGAAACTGAAGGAGGTTGTATAGATTCAACAAATACAACATCATCATCATCATCATCTTCCACTGGTGAGTTTCTAGATCTACTGACTAAAGGACGAGCGGGATGACCAAATGAATCTCCTATGTCCATGAGAGTAGTTGCCATGGCTATATCTCCTAATAAAGCAGGAGTCTGTTCAGTCAATTCTAATCCTCCCACTGAACATTTATCCACGCCAATGAACCTGTAAAGAGACAGAAAAGAAAGAAAAATTCTAGTATGTTACGGTTTTTGCATTTTGCTACAATAAAATAGTACAAGTAATTGTTTTATTTATGTGATACCTGATATCCATTCTCTTTTTCCTCTACTGTTAACCAATGTTTACTTCAGAGTTTAATGGAAATTAATTATACAATCTTGGTAATCCTTTAAAAAATGTAATCAATTTATAGGACTCACTTTAGTCACTCTTTATAGTGAAAAAATCCCTGTCTTCCTTTGAATTAGAAAATAGTAACAAAATAATTATATTCAATACCAATAACTTAGGGTCCTAATATAATCACTTATATTCCATATGCGTTTATCTACTACAGTGTTTTTAGGATATGGCCCTATTTACCAAGGGACATTGTTTTTTTGTTTTTTTGTTTTTTCAAAATCTCTTCTTCCAAAATAACTGTGATTATCTTTCTGCATCTTTTTTATCCTTGTACAGAAAGCAGTAAGTCCATTTATGCCAGATACTATGCTATGGGCTTTTTACAGAAAGTAAAATTCTCAAAACCGCATAATGGTAGGTATAATTTACTCTTCTATAGTTCGAGAAATTGAGGCCTAGAGAAGCTAACTAAATTGTTCCAGATAAGCCTTGGGGTAAGACTTAAACTCAGGGCTCTAACACTAGGCCTCAGATACTTTTTTTTTTTTTTGAGACAGGGTCTCACTCTGTTGCCCAGGCTGGAGTGCAGTTGCATGATCCTAACTCACTGCAGCCTTAACCTCCTGGGTTCAAGCAATCCTCCCAAGTAGCTAGGCTCTTGCCATCACAACCCAGCTAATGTTTCATAAATTTTTTGGAGCAGGGGTCTTACTACATTGCTCAGGCTGGTCTCAAACTCCTGGCCTCAAGCAATCCTCCTGCTTCCCAAAGTACTGGGATTATAGGCACGAGCCATGGTACCTAGCCTAGCCCCAAATTCCTAACTTGTTAATACTCAACATTTTATATACTTACTACGCATTAAACTACAATGAAGGAAAGAATCTAGCAGAGAAACAATAGTTGAAAAATCTGGAAGTGAATAACTGATGGAACATGGACGGATCTTGAGCAGATGAGAGATAAGGACATGTACAGAGGTGGTAATGAAATTGATCATGTATAAGAATCACTTCTATCCCAACTGCAAGAAGGCAAATTAAGTATAATTGGAATGTACGTAAATATACAGAAACAATACATGGGACTATACATGCTGTTCTCAATTTTCAACTTTTTTTTCTTTTAGTGGAGGTGAGTGAGGTCTCACTGTGTTGCCTAGTGTGGTCTTGAACCCCTGAGCTCAAGTGATCCTCCACCTCAGCCTTTCAAAGTGCTGTGATTAAAGGAATGAGCCACCACGACAGTCCTGGCCTCAATTTTGTGTGTGTGTGTGTGACGGGGTCTTACTCTGTCACCCAGGAACAGTGGCACCATTTCAGCTCACTGCAACCTCCACCTCTCAGGCTTAAGTGATCCCTCGCCCTTAGCTTTCAATTAGCTATGTGGCAGCAGGCAAATTATGTCACCTCACTGAGTTTTAGTTTTCTAAACTATGAATGGGGATAATATATAGCTTTAAGGTTTTTAATGAGATGAGTAGACATCCAAATTCCTGGCATACTGTCTGGTCCATATCAGAGAGTGTAAAAAATATCAAATTAGGCCGGGCG
>NW_016107519.1:3208053-3213539 GCF_001604975.1 Cebus imitator | reverse complement strand
ATCAAATTATGGCCAGGCCCAGTGGCTCATGCCTATAATCCCAGCATTGTGGAAGGCCGAGGCAGGTTGATCACTTGAGGCCAGGGGTTTTAGACCAGCCTGGCCAACATGGCAAAACCCTAATATTTGTATTGTTGTAGAGAAGGCGTGGTGGCATGTGCCTGGAGTCCCAGGCACTCAGAAGACTGAGGCCAAGAGAATTGCTTGAACCCAGGAGGTGAAAGTTGCAGTGAGCCAAGATCATGCCACTGCACTCCAACCTGGGTGATACAATGAGACTGTCTCAAAAACAAACAAAAAATCCTTTCCAATAAAAGGTATTAAGGCAAATACTGTGCTGTATCACTATATCCTAGGATTTTAGCAACTGCCTAATTTTAAATATGTATCTAGTATTCTTGTGGTATCTTATTCACACACAAATTATAACACAAGCAAAATGCTTAAATGCAAACCATCTCTAGAGGATGGGTAATGACACTGTAAATTTAACAGGATATTTAATTAGGGGTAAAGATAAAGAGTTAACACTAAAACAAAGAAATGAATACATGTACTTTGACCTATTATATTTAGCTCTCTTCTTGTAGACTACTTTCAGAGACACTTCATAGTTGAGTACATAAGCACTCCTATTTAAAATCAGATATAAAGGTGTACCATGATTCTGAAGGTACTAACAAACGTAATGAGATCAGAAAAAGAAGAGTTAACTGAACTACCACCACAAGTAGCAAGAGAATTGTTGCAGGAACTAGGTATAAAATTACTATCTAAATTGGGCATGGTGGCTCACACCTATAATCCTAACATTTTGGGAGGCCAAGGCAGGAGGATCACTTGAGGCCAGGAATTCAAGACCAACTTGGGCAACAAAGTGAGAACTCATCTCTACAAAAAAAACCAAAGGCCAGGTACGGTGGCTCATGCCTGTAATCTCAGCATTTTGGGAAGCAAAGTGAGGTGGGAGGATAGCTTGAGCCCAGGAGTTCAAGAACAGCCTGGGCAAAGTAGAGAGACCCTTCTCTACAAAAAACTTAAAAATTAGCCGAGCATGGTGGCACATGCCTGCAGTTCCTGCTACTTGGGAGGCTGAGGTAGAAGGATGGCTTGAACCCAGGAGGTCAAAGCTGCAGTGAGCCATGATCATACCACTGTACTCCAGCCTGGGCAACGGAGCAAGACCCTGTCTCAAAAATTAATAAAAAATAAATAGAATAAAATAAAATACATTAGCTTGGCATGGTGGTACACACCTGTAGTCCCCAGCTACTTGGGAGGCTGAGGCAGGAGAATCACTTGAGTTCAGGAGTTCAAGGCTGCAGTGAGCTATAACCGCACCACAGCACTGAAGTCTGGGCAAAGAGTGAGACCCTGTCCCTGAAATAAAAATTAAAAAAAAAAACAACTCTGCCTAGAAATCAGTAGCCTAGCAGGGATTAAGATAGCAAACTGGGCCAGGCGCAGTAGCTTATGCCTGTAATCCCAGTACTTTTGGAGGCCTAGGTGGGTGGATCACTTGAGTCCAGGAATTAGAGACCAGCCTGGGTAACATGGCAAAACCTTGTCTCTACAAAAAATATACAAAATTAGCCAGGCATAGTGGCACATGATTGTAGTTCCAGCTACTTGGGAAACTGAGGCAGGCTGATTGTTTGAGCCTAGGAGATAGAGGCTGCAGTGAGCCAAAATGGGCCACTGCCCTCCAGCCTGAGTGACAGAGTAAAGAGACCTTATCTCAAAAAAAAAAAAAAAAAAAAAGATGGCAGATTGATCACATTCCCTTCCAAAACTCCCCTAAACAGTACTACCACAAGGAAAGGAAGAACAAGAGAAGAAACAAAAGCAACATGATTTTTCATAAGCCAAAGAAGAGATGGATGAATGGTTAACTAACTACCAACCTGAGATAGCCAGGGTCTACAACAGTGAAGAAAAGCCAAAAAAAAATTCTGATTTATGCTGTAGGCTCAGGAATATATAGTACCAGATACCCCTGGAACAGGATGGACAGATGCTAAAAAAGGAGGTTGACAGATTTCTTCCCTCCCATCATGCTGATGGTGGCAGGCCTTTCCCCATCCTAGCATAGATTCTAAGCATTTTTTCTTTGACAAGATGGAACATAAAGATCTAAGTCTTGGGTTCACCAAGCACTGGGGAATGTTTCAACACCAAGAAATGTCCCCCTTCCTACTTGATTCCCAGAGAGCTGGCATCCAGACCTGTATTTTTCAGGCAACAAACTTCTCTGGAAGCTTTCTCAGCAAGACCCTTCCCTGTGGAACTAAGAACCAGAAAAAAAGGAAAGTCCTAAAAATATTAACCCATGGGGTTCCCCATCAGTTGACCAAAAGATCATCCTATTATTAAGCTTCAAGTTGAAAGCCGCACTCTCACTCTTCCAATTTGCTTCTTAGTTCCCAATTCTTTTTTTTTTTTTGAGACGGAGTTTCGCTCTTCTTGCCCAGGGTGGAGAGCAATGGCGTGATCTCGGCTCACCACAACCTTCTCCTCCCGGGTTCAGGTGATTCTCTTACCTCAGCCTCCCAAGCAGCTGGGATTACAGGCATGCACCACCATGCCTGGCTAATTTTTTGTATTTTTAGTAGAGACAGGATTTCTCCATGGTGGTCAGGCTGGTCTCTAACTCCCGACCTCAGGTGATTCACCAGCCTTGGCCTCCTAAAGTGTCGGGGTTACAGGCGTAAGCCACCGTGCCCAGCCAGTTCCCAATTCTTAATCACGAATAAATCAGGCAAGAATTATGTAATAGATGTAACACCTACTATGTACCCATACAAAATTTAAAATAAAACCTTCTTTTTAGAAGGAATCAAGCTATCCACCCACCTTGCACCTATAATCCCAACACTTTGGGAGGCTGGGGTGGGTGGATCACTTAGGTCAGGAGTTCAAGACCATCCTGGCCAACATGGTCAAATTCTATCTCTACTAAAAATACAAAGATTAGCTAAGCGTGGTGGCACACACCTGCAGTCCCAGCTATCAGGAGGCCGAGGCATGAGAATCACTTGAACGCAGGAGACAGAGGTTGCAGTGAGCCTAGATCACGTCACTGCATTCCAGCCTGGGTGACAGGGTAAGAGTCTGTCTCAAAAAAAAAAAACAAAATAAAATAAAATAAAGAATTATAGATGGAGTCTCGCTCTGTCGCCCAGGCTGGAGTGCAGTGGTTTGATCTTGGCTCACTACAACCTCTGCCTCCTGGGTTCAAGTGATTCTCCTGCCTCAGCCTCCCGAATAGCTGAGATGACAGTTGCCCGCCACCATGCCTGGCTAATTTTTGTATTTTTGGTAGAGACAGGATTTCACTATGCTGGCCAGGCTAGTCTTGAACTCCTGACCTCAGGTGATCCACCCCCTTGGACTCCCAAAGTGCTGGGATTACAGGCATGAGCCACCATGCCTAGCCAACACTTCTAATATAAAAAGAACTGCTAGAAATTAAAAGCTTAGTGGCAGAAATGAAAAATTTAGCAATAAGAGTTAAAAGATAAAGCTGAGAAAATATCAAGAAATAAAGAAAAATGAAGAGGATAAGAATTATGTCTCTCAGGTGGAGGAGGACAATTATATCTCCCACTAACTATATGTGTGTGTGTGTCCCAAACATTATAGACCAGGCTTTTTTGTTTTCTTAAGACAGGGTCTGGCTCTGTTGCCCAGGGTGGTATGCTATGGAACAAACACAGTTCACTGCAAGACTCCATCTCCTGAGCTCAAATATCCTCCTAACTTGGCCTCTCAGAGTGCTGGGATTATATGACTGAGTCACAGCGCCCAGGTTACTTTACACATTTTTTTGAGACAGTCTCCATCTGTTGCTCAGAGTGGAGTATGTGGTGTGATCACTGCTCACTGCAGCCTCAACGTCCTGGACTCAAGAGATCCTCCTATGTCAGCTTCCTAAGTAGCTGGGACTACAGGTATGTGGCACCATGCTCAGTTAATTTTTGTATTTGTTGTGGAGACAGAGTTTTGCCATGTTGTCCACACTGGAACTCCTGGGCTCAAGCGACCCACCCACCTCAGCCTCCCAAAGTGGTTGGATGACAGGCATGAACCACTGTGCCCAGCCACTTTACCTATCTACCACATCCTGACACAGTCCTAAGTTTAACTAATTAAAGGGGTGTGCTGCGAAATGTAAGAAAATAAGAGCAAATAAGTTAGCAGAAAGCAACAAGGGTAAAAGGAAGGCAGGAATACTACTATGGGAGATAAAGAAATAAGTTTGTTTTTCTTGTTTGTTTGGGTTTTTGAGATGTAGTCTTGCTCTGTGGCTCAGGCTAGGGTGCAGAGGTGCCATCTCCGCACTCACGGCAACCTCCGCCTCCTGGCAACCTCCGCCTCCCGGATTCAAGTGATTCTCCTGCCTCTGCCTCTGTAGTAGCTGGGATTACAGGTGCTCGCCACCACACTCAGCTAATTTTTGTATTTTTAGTGGAGATGATGTTTCACTATGTTGGTCAGGCTGGTCTCAAATTCCTGACCTCAGATGAGCCGCCTACCTTGGTTTCCCAAAGTGCTAGGATACAGGCACGAGCCACTGTGCCCAGTCACAAGTTTGTTTTTGATGAGCAATGGAAAACTGTTTGATCAAGGTTGAAAGGACAAAATTGGCAAGAACTGAATCCTAGATAATAAAAGTAGAAGTAGGATGGGCACAGTGGCTCACGCCTGCAATCCCAGCACTTTGGGAGGCAGGTGGATCACCTGAGGTCAGGAGTTCCAGACCAGCCTGGCCAATATGGTGAAACGCTGTTTCTACCAAAAATACAAAAGTTAGTCAGGTGTGGTGGTGCATGTCTGTAATCCCAGCTACTTGGGAGGCTGAGGTAGGAGAATCACTTGAGCGCAGGAGGCAGAGGTTGCAGTGAGCTGAGACCTCATCACTGTACTCCAGCCTGGGTGACAGAGAGAGACTCCATCTCAAAAAAAATAAAAAAATTAAAAAAAAAAGACAAATGTAGAAGTAGAACTTGTTAAAAAAGAAAATCATTCTGTCACTCCTAATGAAATTATTGATTCACAGAAGCATTGGTGTTAAAACCATTACGTTAATAGCTGACAGAGAAAGGGCATTTGTACTGTACCAAAATGAACACATAGATCACTGTCTAGTAGCAAAAAACCCTGAAGACAAAAACCAACAGAGAGAGATCAGGCCACTCAGATTCAGTGGTCAACCTTAGGAATAGTGTGACAACTTGTTTATGTTATCTCCTCATGTGATGCTCACTGGAGTACTGACAGGATACATAAATAACAGTCTTCCTCAAATATAAGGCAAACACCAATGTCAAAACAACAGATTATTCTTTTTTTTTTGAGACAGAGTTTCACTCTTGTTACCCAGGCTGGAGTGCAATGGCGCGATCTCGGCTCACCACAACCTCCGCCTCCTGGGTTCAGGCAATTCTCCTGCCTCAGCCTCCTGAGTAGCTGGGATTACAGGCACG
>NW_016107519.1:3203945-3207507 GCF_001604975.1 Cebus imitator | reverse complement strand
AAAAAAAAAAAAAAAAAAAAAGAGAGAGAGAACTAACTTTAAATCTTGTTTTGGAACTTGAGAGAGTTCCCGTGGTAGAAATGCCAGCACTCCCCATGCCTTCCCAAGGACTACCATGGCCTGGCTCTGGGGATAGGGCCACCCAAGCAATTAGCTTGAAGGCCAGGGCCTTCAAGATAACACAAACTCAAATCCCTCAGGAAGAACACCCTACTATTGCACTAATTATATTAGACAACCAAGCAGGGTAAAAAAGACTCACAATGGAGATTTCCTTCTTAATTTCTGCCAAAGCTTCCCGACATTGGCTTGAAGGTGATTCTTGATCCTAGAATGAGAAACGAAAAACAATTTCGGGACAAGCAACCTGGATGCATAACCAACCCAACACCGGGAGGTGGCAATGGGGTAAGAATCCAAGGAGTTCTTGGGCCCTACTACCCTCCCCAACCCTAATGATGCCGAGAAACCAAGTTGAAAAAAAGAACTATAGGAACCGCAAGGAGGAGACAAAGCTAAAAGTGCTTCGTCCAACTGTAGTACTGGGGATAGAGTGGGTTCGGGAATCCGAGCCTGGTCCCGGGAGCGGAGTGGGAAGGGAAAACGTTGCCTTGACGCCAGCAAGGGGTTTGTATTCCCTCCTAAATGTGCCCACCCAGTGTCATCTCTGTCACTCCAAGCACTATTTCAGAGGTAACGGGAGGCGGGCGTCACGGCTGGGCCCACAGCGGCCTCAAGAAGTTGCCCTGGGGCCCCTGCAGTCAACGACAGGCCCCAGATCCGCCATTAAAGTCGCCCAGATAAGAAGCAGAGAGTAAAAGCCGCGCAGCGCGGGGGAAAAGAAGAGCGGGAGGGGACTCGGCAGGGCAGCGGCAGCAGCCCTTGCCCTGAAGAACTTAAGGACCTCGGCTCCGGCGGGCTGGGTGGCAGCGCGGCCCAGAAAGCAGAGACCCGGCCGGCGCGCCCGTCCCCCGCCCCCCGCCGGACAGAAAGGAAAATGCCCCGCGACCTCCCCCGGCGGCCGGGACCCCCGCCCCGCCGCCCCGCCGCCCCCGCCGGCCCCGCGACCCCCACCGCCGGCGGCCGCCTCACCCAGCTCTCCCGGCCTCGCCCGCACTCTCCTAGCCCCTCGGGCCGCACGCAAAGGCGCCTGTGACAGGAGCCCAGCCCGGAGCTGCCCCCGAGGCCCCGACGCAACAGCGGCGACAGCAGCCGCTCCGCGGGGTATTAATCCCGGGTGGGTGGGAGACTGGAGGCTGCCCTCACCCATCTCCGCCTCCCTAGTCTCCTCCGCCTCCTCCTCCGGAGGCCGCGCTGCTCCCAGCCACCCCCACTCTCGGCGGTCCTGGACTGGAAAGACAGCGGGGATAAGCCTCACCCGGTTCCGGCTGCGGCCCCGCAGAACGAACCTCCCCTCCCCCTGGCCCACCCCGCTTCGGCGACACGCACAACTCCGCTCGGTCCAGTCCCGGCTATAAAGCCGGTGAGGAGGAGGAGGCGGAGGACACAACTGCGATGCCCGGCCCGGGGAGGCCCAGCCATCTGCGCGCTCGTTGGCTGGCAGAGGAGGTGGGCCTGGGAGCTCAGGGCACGCCCATTGGCTCCGACGGCCGTCCTGCAGGACATTCCTCCCCCCTCTCGGTGGGGTGGTCCGAAGGGCTGTCCGTCAGGCGCGGGCCACACCCCCGGCACTACAGTTCCACTCCCCGCTCCACTGGCCTTGGAATCCCCGCTGGGTCCCCTCCCTGCGAGTCCCCCGTGTCCCCCGCCCCCACCCGCCGGGTCCTGGAGTTAGGAGCCCGAAATTCGCTGCCCGCTGGACCGGAAGCGCCTCGGCTTCTCGGGGCCCGGGGTTCTCCCGGGCCTAGACAGCACGGGAGACTCCGGCGAAGCCTCTTGCCCTGGCCCGAGTTCCAGGCGCCCAGGCCGCGGCTGCGGCTCCCAACGCCTCTGCCCGAGGAGAGCCGCGGCCTCGATGCCCCAGTGCCCTCCCTGTCCAGTTCCTTGAAGGCCCCCACGAGGGGCGAGGCCGGGGAGGCGCTGGAGTGGGGCCGAGTGGGCCCGAGTGGGCCCGAGTGGGCTTTCGGGGCCGCGGGTGAAGTGGAACCCTGAGCGCGCTGGGGGCAGTGGAGGCCCTTCCACTCTCGCCGCGCCCCGTGGGGAATAGTCCCCCACCTCCCGCCATGGCTGCAGCAGGAGGAGATGACGTCCTCCATTTTGTCGGAACGGCTGTGGGAACTTGGGACCCCTTCAAAACCAAGCCCCGTGGGGCCGGGAAACTTGTCCCCGGGAAGCCCCGACTGGGCTCTGCCATTCGGCCAAGGGAACAGCCCCGGCTGCCGGCGCCTGCGTCCGCGGGGCAGTAGGGGACGGGCGCGACGGTGGAGAGACCCAGACAACGCTCCCCGCCTCCATCAACCAAGATGGAGGGAGCTGCGGGCTCCCCTGGAGCTGGGCTCCCGCGGGTTGGAGGGGCCGGGGCCCGCCCTGGGGCGTCCCTGGGCGCCGCCGTCCTGCGCTCCGCATCCTAGGGCGCTGGCCCTGCCCAGGCCTCTCCACCGCCTGCCACCGTCTCCTGGTCCTCAATGGCTGATGGAGGCTCCTTCCACAGCCTGCTCCATCGTAGGGCACACCCGCTGCGGCCCGGGGGGAGCGGAGTCATGGACAGACGGCGCCGGGCGCCCGGGGAGGGCGGGTCCTGCAGGCCTCCTGGGCCTTCTCCACGAGGTGTCTTCTCTTTTGTTCCCCGTCTACACCTACGCCTTTGGCAGAAGTCATGGTGCAGAACAGTTTCCAAGCCTCCACGTAAGGATGGAAGCAATGTCGCTTACGTCTCGCCCTGGCGGTCCTTAGTGGGATTACAACTGAGGATGTTGGTTGAAGTTGATGAAATACCTGGCCATATGTCTGGAAATACAGTTAATGTGATTTTTAAAAAACACATGGAGCCCCTTTTTACTTCTGTTGTATGGTAAAGGCAAAGATTTACTCAATGAAAATCAGACATTAACCATCTAACGCAGGGGTGGCCACTCTTTTGGCTTCTGTGGGCCACATTGGAAGAGTTGTCTTGGGCCACACATGAAATACACTGACACTAATGAGAGCTAGTGAGCTAAAACACACAAAAAACCAAAATGCCAATAATAGTAATGTTTTAAAAAAATTTACGAATTTGTGTTGGGTTGCATTCAAAGCCGTTCTGGGCTGCATGCAGCCCAAGGGCTGTGGGTTGGATGAGCTTGATCTAAGACAAAAGCATGTTCATGGATTGATGAGAGTGCTGTGTAAGCCTTTGCATGTTACTTAGTGCTGTATTTCATGGACATGCCAAACATCACATTTTTAAGGCCCTTAATTAGTGTTGGAAATAAATGAATTACACGTAATGTTATCATGTTAATGACTGCTGTAAATTGCAAGCATCTTTTTTCTTTAAAAGGTGGTTGAGTTCAAAGCCAGTGGTACACTGAGTTCGTGGAGAAGGGCTCTGTAGAGAAAATTCAGAGCCCTCACAAAAACTTTAAATGGTAAGCTCATTAGCTACGTGTCATCTATTTTA
>NW_016107519.1:3189566-3202275 GCF_001604975.1 Cebus imitator | reverse complement strand
AAAGAAAGAAAAGAAAATATTTAATTATTGGAGTTAATATGTAAAATAAACCTTGGAGGAAATGTAATTGGAACCAAAGTTTGTTTATCCTTTGAAAGTGTGTTAGTATGATATTCTTAAATCGTCATCCAAGTAATTCATAGGGATATTAGAAGCATAGATCAAAAACAATTGGGGTGGGGAAGAGAGAGAAAAGAGACTGAGGGAATTAATGCTTATCTTGGACAAACTGGTGAAAAGGTATTTTAAGCAATAAAATAATTATGAAAATTTATCAGAAGAGAAGGAACAGAATCTAAGATTTAAAAAGCATAAAATAACTGGTTGCTATATTTTAAAAAAGATCTCTAGAATCAGTAGGATTTTTTTTGTTGTTGTTTGTGATAGAGTGTTGCTCTGTTGCCCAGGCTGGAGTGCAGTGGTACAATCTTGGCTCACTGCAAACTCCACCTCCGGGTTTGAACAATTCTCCTGCATCAGCCTCTGGAGTAGCTGGGATTACAGGTACTTGCCACCACATTCAACTCATTTTTGTATTTTTAGTAGAGATGGGGTTTCGCCATGTTGGCCAGGCTGGTCTCTAACTCCTGACCTCAAGTGATCCACCCGTCTGAACCTTCCAGATTACTGGCATTACAGGCGTGAACCACCGCACCTAGCCTGAAACTAGTTTTATGTAAGACTGTTGCAATAACTTGCTGCAACTTTAGGACTAATTTTGCCCACCACCATCGTTCACCAGTTGGAGCTTGCCAGCTCCCCAGAACCTTGTTAGTGCCAGAGAGCTTTCTCAACAAGCAGTACATAACACTTCTCTTTTTCATAAAACCCCCAACCTTCTCTTTGTTCCTCAGACATAAAGAAAACCACCTGATCTGTGTGTATGCTCCCAGTTGCGATGCTTTCTCCCCAAATAAAACATTAGAGATTCATCTCTACCATTTTATTTTTATATCAACAGTTGTTTTACAAATATTCTTCAGAGGGATCAATTATTTTACTGTGATGAGCACAGTCAGAGATTAAAGTTTGTATAGTAGCTTTTGCTTTTAATCTATTCTAGGTATTCTATTGATAGTCATAACGTTTCAACTTTGGTCATTTCAACTTTGCTTCTCAGCCCTTTTGATATGATATGATCTGAGTTATCTTTCATATTTCCTTGCTTTTTGTTATAATGAGATGTTCCATCATTGCCTACATTTCCTGCCCCACACCTGAATCTGTCGTTTTTCCAGAGCATTGTTTTCTTTTATTAGGACATAGTAGTTAAGGAGCATAATCTAGAAGCTAAGAGTATTTATTGCTACTACATGGTCATTGTTTATAGGTTTTTCAGGGAACAGGGCTAGTAATGAATATGTTATTTTAGCAATATAACATGAGTTCATACTGAACCACAGGGTTTTTTCTGAAACTCACTGATCTTACATTTGCATTTCTTTTGTCTCATGCCAAATAGTCCAGTTCTTAAAAATAGAAGCATAATTTTTTTTTTTTTTTGAGACAGAATCTTACTCTGTCATCCAGGCTGGAGTGCAGTGGCATGATCTCCGCTCACTGCGACCGTCACCTCCCGGGTTCCAGCAATTCTTGGGCCTTAGCCTCTGGAGTAGCTGGGATTACAGGCACCCACCACCATGCCTGGCTAATTTTTTGTATTTTTAGTAGAGATGGGTTTTCAGCATGTTGCCCAGGCTGGAGTCTCGAGCTCCTGACCTCAAGTGATCCATCCTTCTCAGCCTCCCAAAGTGTTGGGATTACAGGCGTGAGCCACCTCGCCTGGCCCATAAATCTTATTTGCTTTATCCTACATATAAATGCAACTATCACAGAATAAAAATACACACAAATACCACCCAACATACAATTAATAAAAATAATTTAAACTTAGTTTACAGTTACTTTTTTCCTTAACGAAATTCCAACTTACTATGCACAGTAAATTGAAGTGTGTAAAGTCAGATGGTGTTTCTTGCTAGATGGTTATGCTGCCAACTGGATACACAAGTTTTACTTGTTTCATTTTACTTTCTATTTTTAGGGATTGCTTTTTTTAACTTATGTTCTGTAAGTATATAAAATATTAACATGGAGTATAGAAAAAAGAAATCAGTGTTAAGATATTCTGAAGTTCTTATATTTTGTAAGAGAAGGGCATGTATGTAATTTAAGTAGGTATTTTAAAATAAAATATATATTAACTATGTAAATATAGCTACTAAAAGAATAAAAAATTAGTATTGGCCCGGCGTGATGGCTCATGCCTGTAGTCCCAGCACTTTGGGAGGTCGAGGCAGGTGGCTCACTTGAGCTCAGGAATTCTAGACCAGCCTGGGCAACATGGCAAAAACTGTCTCTAAAAAAAATAACAAAAATTAGCTTGGTGCGGTGGTACATGTCTGGAGTTCAGGAGTGAGAGGATGAGGATTGCTTGAGCCCAGAAGGTTGAGGCTGCAGTGAACTGTGATTGCCATTGCACTCCAGCCTGGGCAACAAAGGGAGATGCTGTCTCAAAAAAAGAAAAAAAAAAGAAAAGAATAATTAGTAGTGATGGGAAAAACAAAACTTGAACAATCACATAGGAGGCAGGATAATAGTCTATTATTGCCTAATGAATTACCTAAAAACTTAGTGACTTAAAATAACAAATATTTATTATGTCTGTTGTTGTAGGTCAAGAACTTGGAAGAAGCCCGGCTGGGTGGCCCTGACTCAGTGTCTCTCATGAGATTGCAGTCCACATGTAGGCCAGGGCTGCAGTTACATGAAAGCCTGATGGGCGGGTGGATCTGCTTCTAAGCCCACTCATGTGGCTGTTAGCATGAGGCTTCAGTTCTTCTCTAGTTGTCTCCAAAGTGGTACACGGTCTTTTTTATTTATTTATTTTTGAGACAGGGTCTTTCTTTGTCTCCCATGCTGGAGTGCAGTGGTGCAGTCACAGCTCGCTGCAACTTCCGCCTCCTAGGCTCCAGTATTCCTCGTGCCTCAGCCTCCCAAGTAGCCAGGACTACAGGTTTGTACCACCATGCCCAGCTAACTTTTGTATTTTTTGTAGTTGCCCAGGCTGGTCTCCAACTCCTGAGCTCAAGCAATCCACCTGCCTTAGCTTCCCAAAGTGCTGGGATTACAGGCGTACACTACCGCACCTGACCATACACTGTCATTTCATTTCTTTTCTTTTCTTTTTTTCTTTTTGAGACAGGGTCTCTTTCTATCTCCCAGGCTGGTGTACAGTGGCATGATCTTGGCTCGCTGCAACCTCTGCCTCCTGGGTTCAGGCAATTCTCCTGCCTCAGCCTCCTGAGTAGCTGGGACTACAGGCACGCGCCACCATGCCCAGCTAATTTTTTGTATTTTTAGTAGAGACGGGGTTTCACCATGTTGACCAGGATGGTCTCGATCTCTTGACCTCGTGATCCACCCGCCTCGGCCTCCCAAAGTGCTGGGATTACAGGCTTGAGCCACCGCGCCCGGCCTAATTTTGTATTTTTAGTAGAGACAAGATTTCACAATGTTGGCCAGGCTGGTCTCGAACTCCTGACCTCAGGTGATCCATCCTCCTCGGGCTCCCAAAGTGCTGGGATTACAGGCATAAGCCGCCATGCCCAGCCTTACACTGTCATTTCTATTTAAGTCCTCAGAAGCAAGTCACCAAGTGCTTCTCACAGGCAAACAGAGGGGAATTTGGCAGTACAAATTAAATGGAGAAGTACCAGAGAATATGTGGACATGTGTTAAAACTGTCACAGGCCGGAAGGAGAAAAAGACATAAGCAAAACAAAAACAAATAGAAAACACAATGCTAAAAATGGATATGGAATAGACATTATGGTTGCCTATTGAAAGAGAAATCCTTGAAGATTAGATTTTTTAAATGGTAGCAATGTAAAGTTTATGATATGCTACAAATTATAATACAGAAAGTAAAGAGATTAAAAAATGTATACTAGAGAAATATTAAGCAAAAGAAAGTTAGTGAAGCAACAATAATATATAAAATAGACATTTTTGCAAAATGCATTACTAAGCAAAAGAAAGATTACTTATTGATAAAAAGAAAAATTAACCAGAAAATTCTAAGTGTTTTTATTTTATTTTAATTGTTATTGATAGAGCATGGGGTCATGTTCTATCACCCAGGCTGGAGTGCAGTGGTAAACTCCTGAGCTAGGGCAGGCTTCCCACTTCAGCCTCCTGAGTAGCTGGGACTACAAGCACATGCCACCATGCCCCGCTCAGTTTGGAAGCTGTTTGCTCCTTACATATGGAATCATTCATAAATATATGGTGAAATTGAAAACCCATAGTTGTGCCACACTTTCATAAAGTCAAGCAGAAAAAAGTCCGTTTAGCACATTCATAGCTTTAATTTATACTAAATGTAAAAAATTGTTCTGCACCCCATAAATGAGGAAATGACTAATTTTTTTTAATCATATGTGAAACATTTACACAAACTGAATACTAACTGAATCATAAGGGATTTCTCAACAAATATAAAAGAATGGATCATGTACACATGGCATTCCCTGACTACAATGCACAAAAGAACGTTAATAATAAAAAATCAGAGAGTAAGAGATCGAGATCATCTTGGCCAACATGGTGAAACCTCGTCTCTACTAAAAAATACAAAAATTAAAAACTCTGCTTCCTCGGCCAGGCGCAGTGGCTCAGGCCTGTAATCCCAGCACTTTAGGAGGCTGAGGCAGGTAGATTACAAGATCAGGAGATGTAGACCATCCTGGCTAACACAGTAAAATCCCGTCTCTACTAAAAATACAAAAATTAGCCGGGCATGGTGGCACATGCCTGTAGTCCCAGCTACTCCGAAGGCTGAGACAGGAGAATTGCTTCAACCTGGGAGGCAGAGGTTGCAGTGAGCCGAGATTGTGCCACTGCTTTCCCGCCTGGAGACAGAGGGAGACTCTGTCTCAAAAAAAAAAATCAGAGAGTAGTATTCGGAGAAATTTTAAAATGCGCGTGTGTAGAAAAATTTAAACAGACTCATATATTTATTATTATTATTTGTATTTTTTGAGATGGTTTCACTCTGTCACTCTGCTGGGGTGAGTGACACACAGCTTCTTGCATCCTTGACCTCCTGGGCTCAGGTGATCCTCCCACCTCAGTCTCTGGGGTAGCTGGCATTATAGGTGTGAGCCACCATGCTTGTCTAATTTTTTGGACTTTTTAAAAAATAACAGTGATGTTTTGCCATGTTCCTCAGGCTAACTGTGAACTCTTGAACTCAAATGATCCACAATGCCCATCCTCTGAAATATTTATTAATTTTAAAAGTGAACTCTAACTGGGCGCAGTGGCTCACGCCTGTAATCCCAGCACTTTGGGAGACCAAGGTGAGCAGACCACAAGGTCAAGAGATTGAGACCATCCTGGCCAAGATGGTGAAACCCTGTCTCTAGTAAAAATACAAAAATTAGCTGGTCATGGTGATGTGTGCCTGGAATCCCAGCTACTCGGGAGACAGAGGCAAGAGAATCGCTTAAACCCAGGAGGTGGAGGTTGCAGTGAGCTAAGATCTCACCACTGCACTTCAGCTTGGCAACAGAGTGAGACTCCATCTCAAAAAAAAAAAAAAAAAAAAAAAAAAAAAAAAAAAAAAAAAAAAAAAAAGGTGGATTCCATGGCTGGGCACTGTGGCTCACACCTGTAATCCAAGCACTTTGGGAGGCTGAGGTGTGCAGATCACTTGAGGCCAGGAGTTTGAGACCAGCCTGGCCAACGTGGTGAAACTCCATCTCTACTGAATATACAAAAATTAGCCAGCCATGGTGACAGGCACCTGTAATGCTATGTACTTGGCAGGCTGAGATAAGAGAATGAACCCAGGAGGTGGGGGTTGCAGTGAGTGGAGGTCGGGCCACTGCACTCCAGCCTGGGCGACAGAGGGAGACTCTGCCTCAAAGGAAAAAAAAATATTTTGTATAGGCACATACTTAATTTTGGTGATAGTTTCAGGCATAATGTCTCTTGACTTTTATTTATTTATTATTTTTATTATTTTTTTTTTGAGATGGAGTCTTGCTCTATCACCAGGCTGGAGTGCAGTGGCACAATCTCGGCTCACTGCAACCTCTACCTCCTGGGTTCAAGTGATTCTCTCACCTCAGCCTCCTAAGTAGCTGGGACTACAGGCGCGCACCACCATGCCTGGCAAATTTTTGTATTTATAGTAGAGGCGGGGTTTCACCATTTTGGCCAGGATAGTCTCCATCTCTTGACCTTATGATCCACCCACCTCGGCCTCCCAAAGTGTTAGGATTACAGGCGTGAGCCACCTCGCCTGGCTGTCTCTTTACCTTTAAATTATTAGCATGTATTAAAGAACAAGAGCATTGCAGCCATAATGACAGAACAAGTATTACTCATACTGATAGGATAATATTATCTAGTACTCAGATTATATCAATGGTCCCAATATTTTCCACTGTGGACAGTCCTCCTCCCCTGACCAGGATCTGGTGCAGGAATAGGTGTTGCATTTATTTGTCATGTCTCTCAGGTCTGCTTGATCTGGAATGGCCCCTTGGCCTTTCTGTCTTTCATGACGCTGATAGTTTTGAAGAGCTCAGGCTGGTGGTTTCCAGACAGAGTCGATTTTATTTATTTACTTATTTTATTTTTTGAGACAGAGTCTAACTCTGTCACCCAGGCTGGAGTACAGTGGCACAATCTTGGCTCACTGCAACCTCCACCTCCTGGGTTCAAGTGAATCTCTTGCCTCAGCCTCTCAAGTAGCTGGGATTACAGGCGCCCGCCACAACACCCAGCTAATTTTTGTATTTTTAGTAGAGGCAGGGTTTCACCATGTTGGCTAGGATGGTCTCAATCTCTTGACCTCTTGATCTGCCCACTTTGGCCTCCCAAAGTGCTGGGATTACAGGCATAAGCCACTGCACTTGGCCTATTTATTTATTTTTTAAGACGGAGTCTCGCTCTGTCACCCAGGCTGGAGTGCAGTGGCATGATCTTGGCTCAAGGCAACCTCTGCCTCCCAGGTTCATGTGATTCTCATGCCTCAGCTTCCTGAGTAGCTGGGATTACAGATGTGGGCCACGACGCCCAGCTAATTTTTGTATTTTTAGTAGATACGGGATTTCACCATGTTGATTACGCTGGTCTCAAACTTCTGACCTCAGGTGATCACCTTGGCCTCCCAAAGTGTTGGGATTATAGGTGTGAGCCACCATGCTGGGCCCAGAGTCGATTTTAAACGTGTTCATCTGGTGATGCTATTGCCCCCTCTGGTTTGAGAACCACCACGTCAGAGGCATCTTCCTGTCTGAACCATTCTTTCTTGTTGCTCTCAGACAGGCAGAAAGGTACAGCTGGGCTCACCTCACACTCATCTGGGTCTCCCATACTCAACCCCATGCCTGGCTCCCAGTAGACTTGGTTGTTATGTAGACCAGGGTTCCAGCCCATCTGTGCTACTGAGTGCATTGGGCAAGAACTTCACCTCTCTAGTATCACGTCTCCCATCTGTAAACCTTGGTGTGGGGGTGGAGGGTGGATGGGACTAGGTGGTCTTTAAAGGCACTTGCAACTTTGATTGTTGCCTCTCAAAAGGATCTCTTTCCTCCCACTCCAGGAGCTGGATTAAATGTCTTAGGCCTCCTAAATCAGTGACTCATTCATCAAATACTTATGAATCGCCTGTGAAGTAGAACCTGGGACTTGATTTTCTTTATTTCTTTTTCTTTTTCTTTTTGAGACAGTCTTGCTCTGTCGCCCAGGCTGGAGTGCAGTGGCATGATCACAACTCACTGCCACCTCAAACTCCTGAGCTCAAGGGATTCTCCCACCTCAGCCTCCTAAGTGGCTGGGACTTCAGGTATGTACCACCGCACCCAGCTAATATTTATTTATTTATTTATTTATTTATTTTTAGAGATGGAGGGTCTTGCTGTGTTGCCCAGGTTGATTTCTAACTCCTGGGCTCAAGAGATCCTCCCACTTCAGCTTTTCAAGTAGCTGGGATTGGGGATGTGGTCCACATTGCCCAGCTCATTCCAGTCTTCAATTTCATGGTCACATGGCTTTCTCCTCTTCTGAGTGTCAGATCTCCCTTGGTCTCCCTCTTGTGGGAATATATGTGATTGCTTTTAGAGCCCACCCTGATTATTCCACACTTTCCTTAACTCATAATCCTTAATTTCATCATATTAGCAGCCAGGTGTGGTGGCTCATGCCTGTAATCCCAGCACTTCGGGAGGCCGAGGTGGCTGGATCACCTGAGGTCAGGAGTTCGAGACCACCCAGGCCAACATGGTGAAAGCCCATCTCAAAAAAAATATATATATTAAAACATATTATATTTGCAAATATTTGCCATGGAAGGAAACATGTATGGATTTTAGGGATTAGGACCTGATAGCTTTGGCGTCCATATTAAGCCTACTACAGCTAGTGAGAGCTGTTAAAGTTGGTTCCAAATAAACATATGAAAAAATACTCCTCATCACTAATCATCAGAGAAATGCAAATTAACATCATAATGAGATACCATCTCGTGCCAGTCAGAATGGCTATTAGTAAAAAGTAAAAATATAACAGATGTGGGTGAGGCTGTGGAAAAAAGGGAACACTCATACACTGTTGGTGGGAATGCAAATTCATTCAGCCCCTGTGATCAAACCTGCACATGTACCCACTAAATGTGAAATTAAAAATAAATAAATAAAGTTGGCTCTAATGTCTTTTTTCCTTAAGTTGGTTCCAGTGTCTTTTTACCTTTTTTCTTATTTTTTTTTTTTTAAGACAGAGTCTAGCTCTGTCGCCCAGGCTGGAGTGTAGTGGCACGATCTCAGCGCACTGCAACCTCTGCCTCCCAGGTTCAAATGATTCTCCTGCCTCAACTTCCCTCATATCTGGGATTACAGGCGTGTGCCACCACACTGGCTAAGTTTTTATGTTTTTGGTAGAGACGAGTTTCACCACATTGGCCAGACTGGTCTCGAACTCCTGACCTTCAGTGATCCACTCGCCTTGGCCTCTCAAAGTGCTGGGATTACAGGTGTGAGCCACCTTGCCTGGCCTAAAATTTTTTAAAAAGTGTGATAAAATACACATAACATAAAATTTACCCTATTAACCATTTTTAAGTTCAATGGTACTAAGTTTATTCACGTTGTTATGTAACCATCACCATCACCCATTTTATTTATTATTTTTAATTTTCTTAAGTCCATGACCTGCTGAAGCCATCACCCATTTTCATAACTCTTATCTTGCAAAAAGTGAAGCTCTATACCTATTAGTAACTCCCCGTTTCCTCTGACAACCAGCATTCTACTTTCTGTCTGTATGAATTTGACTGCTCAAGGTACCTTAGCAGTCTTAGTGTATTTGGTGTTGCTAAACAGAATACCTGAGACTTGATAATTTATTTTTAAAAGAAGTTTCTTTAGCTTACAGTTCTGCAAGCTGGGAAGTTGAAGGGGCATGGTGCTGCATCTGCTTCACTTCTAGTGAGAACCTCATGCTGCACTCATGGCAGAAAGTGGAAAGGGAGTAGGCATGTGTAAAGAGATCACAAAGAAAAAGAGGAAGCAAGAGAGAGAAAAACCAAAAACCAATAAAGCCAGACTCGTTTTTTTTTTTGAGATGGAGTCTCGCTCTGTCGCCAGACTAAAGTGCAGTGGCATGATCTCGGCTCACTGCAACCTCTGCCTCCTGGGTTCAAGCGATTCTCCTGCATCAACCTCCCAAGAAGCTGGTACTACAGGCGCCTACCACCAAGCCCAGCTAATTTTTGTATTTTTAGTAGAGATGGGTTTCACCATGTTGGCCAGGATAGTCTCTCCATCTCTTGACCTCATGATCCACCTGCCTTGGCCTCCCAAACTGCTGGGATTACAGGCGTGTGTCACCTTGAGCAGCAGAAGCCAGACTCCTTTTAACTACCTGCTCTCATGGAACTCAATCCTTCCCTGTGAGAGGAAGAACCCTTGGAAAGGGATTCAGCTATTCATGAGGTATCTATCCCCATGACCCAAACACTTCCCACTAGGGTCTATCTTCCACCACCACTACATTGGGGAACAGATTTCAACATGAGTTTTGGTGGAGACAAACAATATCCAAACCACAGCACTATGTAAGTGAAATATTATGTATCTTTCATTTCGTATTTTCTTTTACTTTTTCTTTTGAGACAAAGTTTAGCTCTTGTTGCCCAGGCTGGAGTGCAATGGCATGATGTCGGCACACCGCAATCTCTGCCTCCTGGGTTCAAGTGATTCTCCTGCCTCAGTCTCCTGAATAACTGGGATCACAGGCATGTGCCACCATGCCCAGCCAATTTTGTATTTTTTGTAGAGACAGGGTTTCTCCATATTGGTCAGGCTGGCCTTGAACTCCTGACCTCAAGTGATCCACCCACCTCGGCCTCCCAACCCAGCCTCATTTCATATTTTCAAGTGCATTTTTTAAAAATGTATCTTTAAGTGCTGGGATTATAGGTGTAAGCCACCACACTCAGCCAATAGTAGTATTTTTTTGATAGTAGTCATTCTTTTTATTTTTTTTGAGATGGAGTTTCACTCTTGTTGCCCAGGCTGGAGTGCAATGGCCAATCTCCACTCACCACAGCCTCTGCCTCCTGGGTTCAAGCGATTCGCCTGCCTCAGCCTCCCGAGTGGCTGGAATTGGTCACAGGCATGCACCACCACAACTGGCTAAGTTTTTGTATTTTTAGTAGAGACGGAGTTTCTCCATGTTGGTCAAGCTGGTCTCAAACTCCCAATCTCAGGTGATCTGCCTGCCTCGGCCTCCCAAGTGCTGGGATTACAGGCGTGAGACACCATCCCCAGTACTGATAGCAGTTACTCTAACTGATGGAAGGTGGTATCCAATTGTGGTTTTGATTTGCATTTCTCTGATTATTAGAGATGTTGAGCATCTTTTCATGTGTTTATTGGCATTTGTATGTCTTGTCTGGAGAAATGTCCATTCAACTCCTTTGCCCATTTTTGTTTTTCAGTTTTTTGGGTTTTTTTTGAGATGGAATTTCACTCTTGTCACTCATGCTGGAGTACAGTGGCACCATCTTGGCTCACTACAACCTCCACCTCCCAGGTTCCAGTGATTCTGCTCCCTCAGCCTCCTGAGTAGTTGGGATTGCAGGCACCTGCCACCACACCTGGCTAATTTTTTACATTTTTAGTAGAGATGGGTTTCACCATGTTGGCCAGGCTGGTCTCGAACTCCTGATCTCAGGTGATCCACCCACCTCAGCCTCCCAAAGTGCTAGAATTACAGGCATAGGCCACTGCCCCCCACCTTTGCCCATTTTTGAATTGGATTATTTTTTTCTTTGTTGTTGAGTTTTGGGAGTTATATATATAGTCTGGAAATCAATCTCTTATCAGATATGTGTGTAAAATATTTTCTCATTCTGTGGTTTGCCTTTTTACTCTGTTGATAGCATCTTTTCATGCAATTTTTTAAATTTTTGCAAAGTCCAATTTGTCATTTTTTTCTCCTATTGACTGTACCTTTACTGTCAGATCTAATAAATCATTGCTAAATCTAATATCATGAAGATTTTCTTTTGTTATCTTATAAGAGTTTTATAGCTTAGCACTTATATTTAGGTCCTTGATTCATTTTGAGTTAATTTTTATATATGTTTTAAGGTAAGTTTCCCAACTTCATTCTTCTGCATGTGAATATCCAGTTTTCCCAGCATCATTTGTTGAAAATATTGTCCTTTCCCCCTTTGAGTCGTATTATACTCTTATTGAAAATCATTTGAAGGTGGGCATGGTGGTTCATGCCTGTGATCCCAACACTTTTGGAGGCTGAGGTGGGCAGATTGCTTGAACTCAGGAATTTGAGACTAGCGTGGGCAACATGGCAAAGCTATTTTTTTGTATTTTTCTATAAAAAATACAAATTTAAGGTAAAATAAAATCACTGACCATAGTCACAAATGTTTACTTGTGGGTTACCTATTCTGTTCCATTGATCTGTGTGTCTGTTATGCCAGTAAAATCATTTGGCCATAGGCACAAAGGTTTATTTGTGAGTTCTCTATTCTGTTCCATTGATCTGTGTGTTTGTTATGCCAGTACCATACTTTTTTGATTATTGTAGCTCTGTATTAAGTTTGAAAGCAGGAAGCGAGTCTTTCAATTTTGTTCCTTTTAAAGATTGTTTTGGCTATTCAGGATCCCTGGAGATTTCATATAAATTTTAGGGTGGGGCTTTTCTATTTCTACAAAAGACAAAATTGGGATTTTGATAGATATTGCATAAAATTTGCAGATTGCTTTGAGTAGTATTGATATCGTGAGGGCCAATTTTTTGTGATGCCCAGATGGCTGGCAAAACATTATTTCTGGATGGGTCTGTGAGGGTGTTTCCTGAAGAGATTAGCATTCGAGTCAGCAGATTGAGTAAAGATTATCGGCCCTCACTAATGTGTGTAAGCATCCTGCAATCTGTTGAAGGCCTGAATAGAACAAAAAGATGAAGGAAAAGTATATTTCCTTTCTTTCTTTTCCCTCCTGGGTCTGGGACAACCATTATCTCCCGCTTTTAGACATTGGAGCTCTTGGTTCCTGGGCCTTTAGATTCTAGGACCAGCAGGCTACCCGCTCTATGACCTCGAGTTCACAGGACTTCCTACCATGACTGAATTACACCATCAGCTTTTCTAGTTCCCCAGTTTACAGAC
>NW_016107519.1:3185570-3188691 GCF_001604975.1 Cebus imitator | reverse complement strand
TATAAAATAGGCCAGACACATTGGCTCATGCCTGTAATCCCAGCACTTTGAGAGGCTCAGGCGAGTGGATCACGAGGTCAGGAGATCAAGACCAACCGGGCTAACATAATAAGACTCCATCCCTACTAAATATACAAAAAGTTAGCCGGCTGTAGTAACATGTGTCTATAGTCACAGTTACTTGGGAGGCTGAGGCAGGAGAATCGCTTGAACCCAGGAAGTGGAGGTTGCAATAAGAGTGAGTGCAGTGTGGTGACATTGCACCACTGCACTGCAGCCTGGGTGACAGAGTGAGACTCTGTCTCTAAATGAATACATAGAAATAAAAAAAAAGAAGGGGATAGGACAATGACTTTCCATATAGAAAAAAATGAAATTTGTATATTTTTACAAAAATTATATATAAAAAAATGAACTCAAAGTCGATTAAGGACTTAGATATAAGAGCTAAAATCAAAATTCTTAGATGAAAACGTAGAGGTAAATCTTCATGACCTTGGATATGCCTATTTTTTTTAAACTATAACACAAAAGCCAAGCAGTGAAATATTAATAAATCAGACTTCATCAATATTAAAAACTTTTGTGCATCCCAGGGAATTATTTTTATCTATCTATCTATCTATCTATCCATCCATCCATCCATCTATCTATCTGTTTTTTTAGACAGAGTCTCACTGTGTTGCCCAGGCTGGAGTGCAGTAGCCTGATCTCAGCTCACTGCAACCTCCACCTCCCAGGTTCAAGCCAGTCTCCTGCCTCAGCCTCCCAAGTACCTGGGACTACAGGTGGGAATTATTTTTTATTTATTATCAGTTTTTTTGAGACAGAGTTTCGTTTTTGTTGCCCAGGCTAGAGTGCAATGGCTCAATCTTGGATCACCTACACCTCTGCCTCTGGGGTTCAAATGATTCTTCTGCCTCAGCCTCCTGAGTAGCTGGGGCTACAGGCATGCACCATCTGCTTGGCAATTTTTTTTTTTTTTGTATTTTTAGTAGAGATGGGTTTCTCCATGTTAGTCAGGCTGGTCTTGAACTCCTGACCTCAGGTAATCCACCCGCCTTGGCCTCCCAAAGTGCTGGGATTACAGGTGTGAGCCATCAGGCCAGCTGCATCCCAGGGAATTATTAAGAAAGTGAAATGGCAACCTTCATAATGAAAGAATATATTTGCAAATAACGTATCTGATAAGGTTTAGTATCCAGAATATATAAAGAACTCTTACAACTCAATGACAAAAAGGCAAACAACTGGCCAGGTGTGGTGGCTCATGCCTGTAATCTCAGCACTTTGGGAGGCCGAGGCTGGTGGATCATGTGAGGTTAGGAGTTCAAGACCAGCCTGGCCAACATGGTGAAACCCTGTCTTAAAAAAAAAAAAAAAAAAAAAGGCAAACAACTCAATTAAAAATGGATTAAAAAGTTGAATAGACATGTCTCCAACACATGGCCAGGTAGCACATGAAAAGATGTTCAATGTCATTAGTCATTAGGAAAATGTGTATTAAAACCACAATTGTCTGGGCATAGTAGCTCACACCTGTAATCCTAGCACTTTGGGAGGCTGAGGTGGGAGGATCACTTGAGCCCAGGAGTTTGAGACCAGCCTGGGCAAAATGGTGAGACCCAGTCTCTACCAAAAATACAAAAATCAGCAGGGTATGGTGGCATGCACCTGTCATCCCAACTACTCAGAAGGCTGAGGTGGTAGAATCACCTGAGTCCAGTAGGCCAAAACAGTAGTGGGCTGTGATGGCACACTCCAGCCTAAGCTACAGGGTGAGACCCTGCCTCATAAAAACAAAAACAAAAAACAAAAGAATACAAAAGCCATAATGAGGTGCTACTTCACGTCCAAATTGCCAGTGGAAATATAAAATAGACCAGCTGCTATGGTAAACCAGTGGTTCTTCAAAAAGATAAACATTAATTATCATTTGATCCAGCAATTCATTCCTGGGTTTATGTTCAAAATAATTGAAAACAGATGTTCAAATAAATGCTTATACATGAATTTTCTTTTCTTTTTTGAGACAGAGTTTTGCTCTTGTTGCCCAGGCTGGAGTACAATGGCGCAATCCTGGCTCACTGCAACCTCCTCCTCCTGGGTTCAAGTGATTATCCTGCCTCAGCCTCCCAAGTAGCTGGGACTTACAGGTATGCACCACCACACCTCGCTAATTTTTTGTATTTAGTAGAGATGGGGTTTCATCATGTTGGTCAGGCTGGTCTCGAACTCCTGACCTCAGGTGATCCACCCACCTCAGCCTCCCAAAGTGCTGGGATTACAGGCGTGAGCCACCACACCCAGGCATGAATTTTCATACAGTACTATTCACAGTAGACAAAAGATGGAAACCACCGGAATACCCATTAATGGAGGGAAGGATAAACAAAACGTGGTCTATACATACAGTGGAATAGTATTGTTAGAAAAGAATGAAATATTTATATATGCTAGAACTTGAGTGGACCTCCAAAATATGGTGAATGAAAGAAGCCAGACACAATAGATCATATACTGTATGGCCTCATTTATATGAAGTATCTAGAATAAGTAAATCTATAGAGACAGGGAACGGATAGGTGGTTTCCTGGGGCTGTGAAAGTGAAGAATAGGTATTGACTGTTTAATGGGTACTGGATTTTCTTTTGGGATGATGAAAATGTTTTAGAGCTTGATAAAGGTGGTGATTGTACAAAATTGTGAATATACTAAATGTTACTGAATTGTACACTTTAAAATGTCTAATTTTATGTTAAGTGAATTTCACTTTAATTTTTTAAAAGAGTATAAAGCACATCTCTGACACAAAAACTTTGGGATATGTGACAAGTAGAGAACTAGACAACATGTATAAAATAAAAGGCTGAGCTTAGTAGTGTCAGAGTTGTGAGAATATTATTTAATTGCCCTGATAGTGAATTTCGGGCATTCCTAACAATTTCCAAACCCAGGCTATGTTTATTTAGTTTGTTGGGGTTAATGACAACTTTAAAAATCTATGTTTCCAGGCCGGGCGCGGTGGCTCAAGCCTGTAATCCCAGCACTTTGGGAGGCCGAGGCGGGTGGATCACGAGGTCAAGAGATCGAGACCATCCTGGTCAACATGGTGAAACCC
>NW_016107519.1:3172420-3185494 GCF_001604975.1 Cebus imitator | reverse complement strand
GGTGGTGCGTGCCTGTAATCCCAGCTACTCAGGAGGCTGAGGCAGGAGAATTGCCTGAACCCAGGAGGCGGAGGTTGCGGTGAGCCGAGATCGCTGTCATTGCACTCCAGCCTGGGTAACATGAGTGAAACTCCGTCTCAAAAAAAAAAAAAAAAAAAAAATCTATGTTTCCTTTTTGTCCTTTCAGTTTCTGAGTGCTTTACTATGTGCTGACGCAGTATATTAGGCCCTATGAATTAAACATATATGAGATAGACTCTTACTTCAAGATGGTTGTAATATTCTCATGGTATATAAGGTTTTTTTTGTTTTTGTTTTTGTTTTTGAGACAGTCTCGCTCTGTCGCCCAGGCTGGAGGGTAGGGGCACAATCTCGGCTAACTGCAACCTCCATCTCCCAGTTTCAAGTGATTCTCCTGCCTCAGCCTCTCGAGTAGCTGGGATTACAGGCACCCACCACCAAACCTGGCTAATTTTTGTATTTTTAGTAGAGACAGGGTTTTACCATGTTGGTCAGGCTGGTCTCAAACTCCTGACCTCAAGTGATCCCCCTGCTTCAGCCTCTGAAAGTGCTGGGATTACAGGCATGAGCCACCACACCTGGCCAGTATTTAAGGTTTTTTTTTAAGTTAGTTTAGGCAGGGCGAGGTGACTCAAACCTGTAATCCTAGCGCTTTGGGAGGCCAAGGCAGGAGGATTGCTTGAGTTTAGGAGTTTGAGTCCGGCCTGGGCGACATATCGAGATCGCCATCTCTATAAAAAACTTAAAAATTAGCTAAGCACTGTGGTGTGTGCCTGTAGTCCCAGAAACTCAGGAGGCTGACCTGGGAGAATCACTGGAGCCCAGGAGGTCGAGGTTGCAGTGAGCTGTGATTGCACCACTGCATTCTAGCCTGGGCCACAGAGTCAGACCCTGTCTTAAAAAAAAAAAAAAGTGAGTTTAAAGAAACAAGTTTTTATTTGATGCCTGAAAGGACTTAAGCAGTGCTTCTTGTTTGGGTTTCTTAAGCTAGGATAAAAGGATTGACGCCAGAGGATTGTTCTCTGTCCCGTCTTTCATTACTGCAGGTTGGTCCCAGTTTTCATTGTTTTTCTCTTCATTACTGGGATCAGGATTAATCCCAGTAATGGTAATTACTGCCTAATTACCATTCAGGATTACAACAATGTCTACAGAAAGTGGGCTGTGAGTACTGTTTTCTTTATTTATCTTAAAAATATGTGTTTTAGGCTGGGCACAGTGGCTCATGCCTGTAGTCCCAGAACTTTGGGAGGCTGAGAGGTGGGTGGATCACTTGAGGTCAGGAGTTCAAAACAAGCCTGGTCAACATGGTCAAACCCTGTCCCTACTAAAAATACAAAAATTAGCTGGGCATGGTGGTGCTTGCCTGTAATCCCAGCTACTCAGGATACTGAGGCGGGAGAATTGCTTGAACCGGGGAGCTGGAGGTTGCAGTGAGTTGAGATCGCGCTACTGCACTCCAGCCTGGAGAATAAGAGCGAAACTCTGTTTAAAAAAAAAAAAAAAAAAAAAAAAAAAAAAAGCCTTTCCATGCTATCCACAGAGGTGACCATATGGTGTTTTTCTGGATTCTTGTCGTAACTTAAAGGGAAATTTTCACAGTGTCTGGAGCACTTGATGTCCTGCAAATGAAAAAGGATGTCCTCCTTTTTTCTCCTTCTTTTTTTTTTTTTTTGAGACGGAGTTTCCCTCTTGTTACCCAGGCTGGAGTGCAATGGCACAATCTCGGCTCACTGCAACCTCCGCCTCCCGGGTTCAGGCAATTCTCCTGCCCCAGCCTCCTGAGTCGCTGGGATTACAGGCATGCGCCACCATGCCCAGCTAATTTTTTGTATTTTTAGTAGAGACGGGGTTTCACCATGTTGACCAGGATGGTCTCGATCTCTTGACCTCGTGATCCACCTGCCTCGGCCTCCCACAGTGCTGGGATTACAGGCTTGAGCCACCGCGCCCGGCCTTCCTTCTTCTTTTTTTAAATCAGAACTCTTCAGCCAAAGAAGGATGTCCTTAAGTTCCTTGCAGCAGGAGCCCACTTAGATGGCAGTAATCTTGACTTCCAGATGGAACAGTACATCGATAAAAGGAAAAGTGATGGCATCTACATCAAATCTGAGGAGGACCTGGGAGAAGCTTCTGCTGGCAGCTCATGCCATTGTTGCCATTGAAAACCCTGCTGATGTAGGTGTCATATCCTCCAGGAATACTGGCCAGAGGGCCGTGCTGAAGTTTGCTGCTCCACTGGAGCCACTCCAATTGCTGCTGCTTCACTCCTGGAACCTTCACCAACCAGGTCCAGCAGCCTTCCGGGAGCCACGGCTCCTTGGGGTTCCTGACCCCAGGGCTGACCACCAGCCCCTCATGGAGGCATCTTATGTTAACCTATCTACCATTGCTCTGTGTAACACAGATTCCCCTCTGCGCTATGTGGACATTGCCATCCCATGCAACAACAAGGAGCTCACTCAGTGGGTTTGATGTGGTGGATGCTGGCTCGGGAAGTTCTGAGCATGCGTGGCACCATCTCCCGTGGACACCCTTGGAAGGTCATTCCTGATCTCTGCTTCTACAGAGATCCTGAAGAGATTGGGAAAGAAGAGCAGGCTGCTGCTGACAAGGCTGTGACCAAGGAGGAATTTCAGGGTGAATGAACTGCCCCAGCTCCTGAGTTCACTGCTGCTCAGCCTGAGGTTGCAGACTGGTCTGGGGGCATGCGGGTGCCCTCTGTGTCTATTCAGCAGTTCCCTACCGAAGACTGGAGCGTCAGCCTGCCGCGGGAGACTGGTCTGCAGCTCCCACTGCTCAGGCCACTGAATGGGTAGGAGCAACCACTGAATGGTCTTAAGCTGTTCTTGCGTGGGCTCTTCAACAACATGGAAATAAGGTTGATGGAAAATAAACATCCGTTTCTAAAAAAAAAATGTGTTTTAGATTTAAAAAGGACCAGCCTGGTATTTTTTAATCTATAGGAATCTCTAGGTTCTGTATTTATCTTTTATCCACCTTTGCCAAAAGAAGCTACATAATTTATGACCCTTTTCAAAAACTGTTAATATTTTCAAGACAGTGACAGCAGAGCATTAAACATAGTACAGGCCTTCTAAGCATGGAGCCCTGTACCACTGCTCTGTCATACGCCCATGAAGCCAGCCTTGCTTTTCACAGTTTATTAAAGAAGCTGGACAATTTGTCTACAGTATTTCACTCAGTTTTTTATTTGTTTGTTTGTTTGTTTGAGACAGGGTCTCACTTTGTTGCCCAGGCTGGAGTCACCCAGGTGAGATCTTGGCTCACTACAACCTCTGCCCCCTAGGTTCAAGTGATTCTCCTGCCTCAGCCTCTTGAGTAGCTGGGATTACAGACATTTACCACCACACCTGGCTATTTGTTTTTCTTTTTTCTTTTTTTTTTTTTTTATTATGTTGACAATGGCTGGTCTCGAACTCCTGGCCTCATGTGACCTGCTGGCCTTGGCCTCCCAAAGTGATGGGATTGTAGACATGAGCGACCTTGCCTGGCCAAAATTTCACTGTTTTAATTTTGCTGACTGCATTCCCCTGGTGTAGGTTGAAATTTTCCTCTGTCCTCTGAATTTCCTGCAAATTGGTAATTGCATCTAAAGGTTTAATGATATTAAGATGTAATTTGAGGGGAAGACTACTTAAGGAGTGGTGGCCTGCTTTTTATTAGGTGGCATATAACATCAAATTGTCTTTTGTTGTTTTTCCATTATTATTAGCCGTTGATACCCAATGCTTGGATTCCTTTTCATTAGAGGTTCCAGAATGGTAATATTCAAATTATATAATTGCCGGGCCTGGTGGCTCAGGTATGCAATCTCAGCACTTTGGGAGACTGAGGTGGGTGGATCACCTAAGGTCAGGATCATCAAGCCTGGCCAACATGGTGAAATCTCACATTTTTCCCTTTATTTAAGATATTGAAATGAAGAGATTATATTCTTGTTTTCACCAAGGGTGAACAATTCTTTTTGCAAGAAACATTATTTATGAGCTCATGGTTTTAAACATATCTGATGTGTTTTAGTCTAATGCAACTATTTTCTTTATTTCTTGCTCGAACTGCCTCATCTTTATTTAGTGGGAGCCTCTTCAACGGCCTTCAAGTAATTTTTTTTTGTATAGAGTCTCACTCTGTCACCCTGGCTGGAGTGCAGTGGTGCGATCTCAGCTCACTGCAATCTGCGCCTCCTGGGTTCAAGCGAATCTACTGCCTCAGCCTCCTGAGAGGCTATGGTGTGCCACCATACTCGGCTAATTTTTATCATTTACGTAGAGACAGAATTTTGACATGTTTCCCAGCTTGGTCCTGAACACCTCGGCTCTAGTGATCCTCCTGTCTTGACCTCCAAAAGTGCTGGGATTACAGGCATGCGCCTGGCTATAGTTTTTTTTGTTTTGTTTTGTTTGTTTGTTTGTTTTAGATGGTGTCTTGCTCTGTTGCCCAGGCTGGAGTGCAGTGGTGTGATCACTACTCACTGTAGTCTCGACCTCCTGGGCTCATGCAGTCTTCCCACGTCAGCCTCTCAAGAAGCTAGGGCAACAGGTATGCACTGCCATATCGGGCTAACTTTTAAAATTTTTGATAAAGACTGTCTCGCCATGTTGCCCAGGCTGGTCTCAAACTCCTAGGCTCAAGTGATCCTCCCGCCTTGGCCTCCCAATGTGCTGGGACTACAGGTATGAGCCACCCTCAGCTGTTCATTTATTTTCTATAGGTAACTTATCTGGTTTTTTAATTTTCTTTTTCCTTTTAAAAAATATTAACTTTGTATGAGATTTAGTGTGGATCCTCTTTGTTTATTTGTTTATTTATTTATTTATTTATTTTGGGGATGAAGTTTGCCTCTTGTTGCCCAGGCTGTAGTGCAATGGTGTGATTTTGGCTCACTGCAATGCCTGCCTCCTGATTTCAGGAGATTCTCCTGCCTATTCTTTATCCTCCTGAGTCGCTGAGATTACAGGCGCATGCCACCACATCTGGCTAATTTTGTATTTTTAGTAAAGATGGGGTTTCACTATGTTGATCAGGCTGTTCTTGAACTCCTGACCTCGAGATCCACCTGTCACGGCCTCCCAAAGTGCTGGGATTACAGGCATGAGCCACTGAGCCCAGTCTGTTATTTATTTTGACTTTACATTAGCTTCCCAAACTTTAAGAAGCAAGGTGTAATTTAATATTGCCTTTCTAATTTGACAGCTCTACAGTGCCACCTTCTGTTGTTTTTATGAGAAGTTTAATTGTAGGGCATCCTACTTTCTGGGATGTGACCGCATCTCTGTTGGTCCCTCTGTTTTACTGGAGCCCTCATCTTTCCTTTATGCCCTTTGTTCAAGAACTACTTAAATCCTCAACACTCCTGGGAAGAGATTTAGCGGGTTAGTTTTGAGAGCTTATGGGGAGAACTCTCCCAGCCTATTGATATCTTACTGAGGATGCCTTGTGCCAAAACCCTTGGGGTTTCCAATATTATTTTATTTATTTATTTATTTATTTTAAGATGACATCTGACTCTTGTCGCCCAGGTTGGAGTGCAATGGCACGATCTCGGCTCACTGCCACCTCTGCCTCCTAGATTCAAGTGATTCTCCTGCCTCAGCCTCCTGAGTAGCTGGAATTACAGGCACCTGCCACCATGCCTGGCTAATTTTTGTATTTTTCGTAGAGATGGGGTTTCACCATGTTGGCCAGGCTGGTCTCGAACTCCTGACCTCAGGCAATCTGCCCGCCTCTGCCTCCCAAAGTGCTGGGATTACAGGCATGAGCCACCGTGCCCAGCGATATTATTTTCAAATTGGCCATCTGAGTGTCTCAATGAGTGCCTATTGGTTGTTTTGGAAGGTTTTTTCTGTTTTTGTTTTTTTGAGAAAGTTTTGTTCCTGTCACCCAGGCTGGAGTGCAATGGTGCAATCTTGGCTCACTACAAACTTTGCTTCCTGGGTTCAAGCAGTTCTCCTACCTCAGCCTCCCAAGTAGCTGGGGTTACAGGTGCCCGCCACTACACCTGGCTAATTTTTGTGTTTTTAGTAGAGACGGAGTTTTACCATGTTGGCCATGATTGTCTCAAACTCCTGACTTCAGGTGATCCACCTGCCTCGGCCTCCCAAAGTTTTGGGCTTACAGGCCTGAGACACTGTGCCCAGCCTGTTTTAGAATTTTTACATGTCTGGTGCCCCATTTCTTCCCTCTGCTTCCTCCCGCACAGATGCTGCTATCATTTATCTCTTGTGTCTTTTGGTGCTTTGGTGCTACCTGCAGATGTTTTGGGGTTCCATGGAATTGCTGTACCATCTAGTTTGGTTGTAGGTATCATTCAAGGATTTTTGTTTGTTTCTATCCTAACTGTTCTGTGTCAGTTTTGTTTTTTAACTGAAAAACAACATTTTTGAACTACTAAAGATTTTTTTGTGTGTGGTTAGCTCTTGAGCAGTCATTGTCATTAAGTTTCTGGCATAAAATACGCTTGTCATCTTCTTTTGGGATGCTGCATCTTTTGGGATGCAGGGTATTAGTATTTTCAATCTTGGTAAGATTGTTTTGACCTAATTAGATCAGAAATATACACAGGACTACACCTCAAACTGTCAAAACTGATAAAAGGGCACGCTAGATTTGAATATCTCTTTCCTTTGATTTAGATATCCCCATTTTTGAGACTCCATCTTATAGGAATAGAAACATTTATATCAAGAAACATGTATCCAAAGAGTGTTTTTGTTTTGTTTTGTTTGTTTGTTTTTGAGACAGGGTCTTGCTCACCCAGGCTGGAGTGCAGTGGTATGATCTCAACTCACTGCAGTCTCCACCTCCCAGGCTCAAGTGATCTTCACACCTCAACCTCTTGAGTAGCTGGGACTACTTGAGAACAAATTAGCCTGGCCATTTTTTTGTTTGTTTGTTTTTTGTAGAGACAGGGTCTCACTATGTGGCCCAGGCTGGTCTTGAACTCCTGGGCTCAAGCAATCCTCCTGCCTCAGCCTCCTAAAGCACTAGGATTACAGGCATGAGCCACGGTGCCCAGCCTAAAATATTAAAGCAACATTATTTGTAGTGATTTTGTAAAAAAAAAAATAAGTTGGAAAAAAAACCCTGTCTGTTCATAATTGAGGAATGATTAGATTATCTGTAGAATGTGTATTTCTGGGTTGATAATGTAGTTATTAAAATGAATTAGAGGCCGAGCACTGTGGCTCACACCTATAATCTCAGCACTTTGGGAGGCCGAGGTGGGTGGGTCACTTGAGGTCAGGAGTATGAGACCAGTCTGGCCAACATGGAGAAACCCCGTCTCTACTAAAAATACAATAAAACTATCTGGGCATGGTGGTGTGTGCCTATAATCCCAGCTACTAGGGAGGCTGAGGCAAGAGATTCACTTCAACCCAGGAGGCAGAAGTTGCAGTGAGCCAAGATTGCACCACTGCACTCCAGCTTGAGTGACAGAGCAGGAGTCTGTCTCAAAAATAAAAATAAAATGAATTAGAGCTATATTAATTATCCTGGAGGAATATTCATAATCCTTTTTGTTTAGGAAATTTTTTAAAAACTTAGAAGTAAGGCAACAAGGATTATTATAAGATATTAATATTCTGCTACAGCATTTTCTAACAAATTAGGCTAAAGGTCTTCTGGTTTTCTTGGGACTATAACTTGATTTACTGTTTGTAAGTGATTAGAGCCTAGGCATTTTGCAACTTTGTAAAGTTGGAGATTGAATTGTAGAAAACATGTAAGATGTACATTTATGGATTGTAACCCCCCCCCAATATACTTATGTTGAAGCCCCAACACCCAATCTGACTGTATATGTGGATAGGGCTTACAAAAGGAGGTAATCAAGGTTAAATGAAGTCATAAGGGTGGGGCTTCACTCTAATAGGACAGACTACGACTGCTGTCCTAAGAATAGGTAGAGATGAGAGAGCTTTCCCTTTCTTTGCATGCACGTGGAGAAGAGGCCACGTGAAGACACAGCGAGAGTGTGACCATCTGTAAGCCACGAAGTGTGGCCTCACCAGACACCAACTTTGATGGCACCTTGATCTTAAACTTTCCAGCTTCCAAAGTTATGAGAAAACAAATTTCTGTTGCCAAAGCCACCTAGTCTGTGGTATTAGTCAGCGAGAGCTGACTAATATACAGTGTGATAGTTTATTTTCTTCTGTTTAGGAAAGGATATAACCCCAGCCAGCTGTAGTGGCGCATGCCTGTAATCCTAGCAGTTTGGGAGACCAAGGGAGGAGGATCACTTGAGCCCAGGAGTTTGAGATTAGCCTGGGCAGCAAAACAAGATCATCTTTACAAAAAATAAAAAAGTTAGCTAGGCATGGTGTCATGTGCCTGTACTCCTCACCACTGGAGAGGCTGAAGTGGAGGATCACTTGAGCTCAGGCGTTTGAGGCTGCAGTGAGCTGTGATTGCACCACCACTGTACTCCAGTCTGGGCAACACTGCAAGATTCTCTCTCTAAAAATAAATAAATAAATAAAATAATATAACCCTTAAGGTTATGATTTTTGCTTTTTTTGAGATGGAGAATCACTCTGTCGCCCAGGCTGGAGTACAGTGGAGCAATCTCGGCTTGCTGCAACCTCTGCCTCCCAGGTTCAAGTGATTCTCCTGCCTCAGCCTCTTGAGTAGCTGGGATTACAGGCGCACGCCACCATGGCTGGCTAATTTTTTTGTATTTTTAGTAGGGACGGGGTTTTACCATGTTGGTCAGGTTATCCTGACCTCACGATCCGCCTGCCTCAGCCTCCAAAAGTGCTGGGATTACAGGTGTGAGCCACCGCGCCCGGCCAGTGTTATGATTTTATTTCCCTGTAGGACAGTGATTGATTTTATATGTAAAATAACAGGCTTATTACTGTGTTTCTTTTATCACTTTATATAAATCCAGGTTTCTCATATCCTACTGAATCACTGTTGTCATTCTGCTGGTTTCCTCATTAAGGCAGGGTCTCGCTCTATCACTCAGGCTGGAGTGCAGTGGCATGATCATGGCTCACTGCAGCCTTGACCTCCGAACCTCAAGCAATTCTCCCACCTTAGCCTCCTGAGTAGCTGAGACCACAGGTGTGTGCCATCACACACAGCTAATTTTTAAATTTTTTGTAGAAACGGAGTCTCCCTATGTTTCCCAGGCTAGTCTCAAACTCCTGGGCTCAAGTGATCCTCCCACCTTGGTCTCCCAAAGTGCTGGGATTACAGGTGTGAGCCACTACTTTCAGCCTTCGTTAAATATTTAAATAAAATTTTGACATGTGTTCTGGACTATTTGTGTGGGAATTACATTTTTGCCAATTTGAGAAATAGAGGGATTTTTCCCTTTAAGGAATCAGAGTAAAATATATTTAACATAAAAATTTTTAACAATTTTTAAGTATACAGTTCAGTGGCATTAATTACATCTGCATTATTATGTAGAAACAACCACTATACAACTATAAGTATTTCTATTATCCCAAACAAAAACTTTTGTAAATATTACTTTTACTGGCTGTGTTTTTATAACTTATCCACGTGCATGATGGAAAAATTTTAATTTGTAGCCATCTTTTCCCATGTAATAGTATTGATTCATAGAAAACTTAATGTTCAAAATCTGCTTTGTGGAGGCTTGTAATAAGATAAACATCACACATTATAAGGCTCTTTGTGGTAACCACAATTATAAAATGGCAAAGTATTTTCTCTGTAAAACACGAACAAATGAACAAAAAAAAACTTAATTCTCATTTAAAAATAACTCCCGGCTGAGGCACGAGAATCGTTTGAACCTGGGGGGCAGAGATTGCAGTGAGCCAAGATCCCGCCATTGCACTCTGACCTGGAGGATAAAGCCAGACTCAGTCTCAAAAACAAAAACAAACAAATACTCCCTATTTTCTTCTTTCCCTAGCTCTTGGTAACTTCTAATTTCTGCCTCTGAATTTGCCTGTTCTTGATAGCTTATATCAGTAGACTAATAAGAAACATAAACTAAAAAAAAAAAAAAGTGTTAGTAATTTGAAGACATATGAAAATATAAAGTTATCTGGTAGAGTTAAATATATGGACAAACATAAAAACATGTATTACTGTAATTTGGGTTCATAACTTTAAATTCTTTAATAGCATTTAAAAGACAAAAGTAGGCCGGGCATGATGGCTCATGCCTGTAATCCTAGCACTTTGGGAGGCCAAGGCAGGTGGATCACTTGAGGTCAGGAGTTCGTAAACAGCCTGGCCAGCATGGTGAAACCCCGTCTCTACTAAAAATACAAAAACATTAGCCAGGCATGATGGCGGGTGCCTGTAATCCCAGCTGCTTGGGAGGCTGAGGAAGGAGAATTGCTTGGACCCGGGAGGTAGAGTTTGCAGTGAGTCAAGATTGTACCACTGCAGTCCAGCCTGGTGACAGAATGAGACTCCATCTCAAAAAATAAAAATAAATAAATAAACACAAAAGTATAAACATAATTATAAATCTATGCTAATAGATACACGATAAAAATGTATATTTTTAAAAGAGATGAGGTCTTGCTATGCTGCCCACACTGGACTCAAACTTCTGGGCTCAAGCTCTCCTCCTTCCTCAGTCTCCCAAGCAGCGGGGCCTACAGGCACACACCACCACATTTGGCTCTAAGATGTAATTTTTGAATTCAATAATATAATGTAGGGAGTGGTGGTGCTATAGTGGAGTAGAGTTTCTTTCTTTTCTCTTTTTAAACATTTTTAAAAAATAGACTTTAATGGAAAATACAAAAATATAATATTGTATCTTTGAAACATAATCTGTATATTCAGCAAGTACTAAGCTTCCTAACATAATCTGTTTAATATTGCATTTTTATTTGCAAGATCATTAAAACAAATTTTATTTTACTTGACAGTAATATTTATGATGCTGACATCCTCATAGGGCTTATTTGTTTTGGGATTGACTTTGCCGTTGGAGATCCTCTGTACAACTTCCATTCCTTTAGTCACTCGTCCAAATACTGTGTGCTTATTAGCAAGCCAAGGCGTTGGTGCTACTGTTAAGAAAAACTGGGATTCGTTAGTATTTGATCCTGTGTTCGCCATGCTGAGTGTGTATGGTCTGTCTTCTCATAATGTTGAATGAAATTCATCTCCAAATTCTCCTCTCCATATGCTTCCTCCTCCATACCAATACCTGTTGGATCTCCTGTCTGAATCATGAAGCCCTTAATTATATGGTGAAATGCATGCCCATTATAATAACCATTTCTGCTGTGAACACAGAAGTTTTCCACTGTCTTAGCAGGAAAAAGTTTGATGTGAATGCCTCCCATGCCTGTGTGGATAATGGCACTATCCGAAACTCGTTTAGGTCCTTCAGCTTGAGTAGCTGCCATGACTTCTTTAGAGGGTTTCTCATTAAAAACATCTCCATCAGAATCTGCACTTTTCCTATCTTCTGGTTCTCCTTTGGTAGACATATAAAATCTATTCTTTTTGAATCATGTACAGACTATGGTTGGGTCAGCTTGAATATTCTGAAGAACAGGTTTTCAGAAGCGTTCATCTCTGTAGGAGTTGCAGCACGATGCTTTTTGGCTATTCCCTGAAACAAAGCCAATTACATTTCTCTAATATATTTTTTCTAGTAATAATTGTTTTTTAAAAAATTTATTTATTTTACTTTAGGTGCATACTATATCTGGCATTTCTCCCCATGTTATCCCTCCCCACCTGCCACCGTCTTTCCCCCCCCACCCCGCTGTCTCTCCCCTACCCACCCCTACTGTCTGAGGACAGTGTGTGATGCTCCTTTCCCTGAATCCATGTGTTCTCATTGTTCAACACCCACCTATGGGTGAGAACATACGGTGCTTGGCTTTCTATTCTCTCTAATATTTTCTTGTTTGCCTAAAATACATTTATAGCTTTAATGCCCAGCATTGATCCATACAGCACAAAGTGTCCAGTTTCATCAAAAACTATACTAATTGATCTTACAGCATCAGCCTTCTCCAACTCATGCTCCACAGCCATTCGTTGACCAAATTCCACGTCTGGTAACTGTTGTCTCATCTGTTGCAGTTCAGTAAACATATTTAGTGATTCATCAAAGACTCTCATGAGTTTTCCGTATAAAAACCTGAAAATTCTAACTTTTCTATCAGAACCAACAGTAGCTATTTTCTTCCCATCTGGTGAAAAACATATGCTGGTTGGATAAGCCTTACACTTGGCAAATTCAAATGAATCACTGTCAGTTTTATATTCCCAGTTCACAGTTTTGGGGAATTTATATTTAAGAGGCGGCCCAGTCCAGTATTCAATCATCCCAGATTTGTCAGAAGCCACTACTGCTTTGTAAACTGGGTTTAGCCGTGCCTGAGTAAGAGGTGATGTATGGAGTTTGTAAAAATATGAAGTGGCTGGTTATCTCCTCGGCCATCATAAATGAAAATTTTTCCTGTACTCTTTTCAGAAGGAGCAACTGAAGAAATTGCATTTCCTGGGCAATGGATCCACTCACACTGTCCAGGAAAATAGCCAAGTTTCAGCATGTGGATCATGTCAAAGTTCACTGCCTCAAACTCCTTCATTGCTTTCTCATCACCCGCGGAACAGAACAATGCTCCCTCAGAGCTAACTGCAACACTCTCAATAACTCCCGGTGACTACGAAAATGTTTAACAAATTCAATTCCCTCCTCTATTTTTTCCCAGAACTTGCCACGTCCATCATGACCGGCAGTAATAATAAAATCTGTTTCGGTGCATACCACGTGGGTGATAACGTCTCTGTGCATGTAACTGCGCTCACACGTGGATGCACCATGGAGGTATCAAGACAGACTCTTTCAAACGCTAAGACTCTTCTTCGTGGCCGGTGTTGCCTCCACAGGTAAAGGCCTAACCCAGCTCTTCGGTCTCCTACTCATCGTTCTCCCGGGACACTGCCACTGCCACTGCCAGCTCTCTTTCGCTGAGTTCTGTTTTTTCTGGTTCCTCGGGGTCCCGGCGCCTTCTCCGTGTCCGTTGCAAATTGCTACCACTTTCCACCGCCATGTTGTTT
>NW_016107519.1:3164444-3172234 GCF_001604975.1 Cebus imitator | reverse complement strand
CCACCACCATGCCCAGCTAATTTTTGTATTTTTAGTAGAGACGGGGTTTCATCAAGTTGATCAGGCTGGTCTTGAACTCCTGACCTCATGATTCACTCGCCTATGCCTCCCAAAGTGCTGGGATTACAGGCATGAACCACCCTGTCCGGCTGGAGTACTATGTGTGAGTAAAGCTAAATTGTTTCAGATTAAAATAGATTGTTGTAAATCAAAACCACAATAAGGTATCACCTCCTGCTCATTAGGATGCAATACACACAGGCACGCGGGTGCGCACACACACACACTCAAATGCATCTCAACTTACCATGGGGTTACTTCTTGATAAACCCGTCATAGAATAAAAATGTTGTAAGCTGAAAATGCATTTACTACACCAATACACTTAACCTACTTAACATCATAGCTTCATTTAGCCAACTTTAAATGTGCTCAGAATCCTTATATTAGCCTGAAGTTGGGCAAAGTCATCTACTGCAAGCCTGTTTGATAATAAAGTATAAAGTACTGAATATCTGTTTTTTTTTTTGAGATGGAGTTTCCCTCTTGTCGCCAAGGCTGTAGTGCAATGGTGTGATCTCAGCTCACTGCAACTTCTGCCTCCTGAGTTCAAACGATTCTCCCGCTTCAGCCTCCGGAGCAGCTGGGATTACAGGCATGTGCCACCATGCCCAGCTAATTTTGTATTTTTGTTAGACACAGGATTTCACCATGTTGGTCAGGCTGGTCTCGAACTCCTGACCTCAATGGATCCGTCTTCCTCAGCCTCCCAAAGTGTTGGGATTACAGGTGTGAGCCACTGCACCTGACCAAAGTACTGGATACCTACTATAATGTATTGCCTGCTGTACTGAAAGTAAAAGACAAAATGGTTGTATGGGTGTTCAGATATGGTTTCTATTGAATGCGTGTTGCCTTTGCAGCGTGATAAAGTTGACAAATTGTAGTATAATTTTTAACTGTATTAAAAATTTTAGGGTGGACTTGGTGGCTCACGCCTGTAATCCTAACACTTTGGGAGGCTGTGGTGGGTGGATCACTTGAGGTCAGGAGCTTGAGACCAGCCTGGTCAACATGATAAAACTCCCTCTCACCAGGCACGGTGGTTCACACCTGTAATCCCAGCACTTTGGGAGGCCAAGGCGGGTTCATCACCTGAGATCGGGAGCTCGAGACCAGCCTGACCAATATGGAGAAATCGCCTCTCTAAAAATACAAAATTAGCCTGGTGTGGTGGCACATGCCTGTAATTCCAGCTACTTGGGAGGCTGAGGCAGGATAACTGCTTGAACGCAGGAGGCAGAGGTTGCCGTGAGCCAAGATCGAGCCATTGCACTCCAGCCTGGGCAACAAGAGTGAATCTCCATCTCTAAAAAACAAACAAAAAACCCCATCTCTGCTAAAAAATACAAAAATTGCTGTGCGTAGTGGTGGGCACCTATAATCCCAGCTACTTGGGAGGCTGAGGCAGGAGAATGGGTTGAACCCGGGAACAGAGGTTGCAGTGAGCTGAGATCGCACCATTTCTCTCCAGTGTGGGAGAAAGAGTAAAACTCCATCTCAAAATAATAGCAATAATAATAAAGTTTAACATATTCTAAAAATAGAGGACCGTCTGTATATATAAAACAGAAAATAACAGATGTTGATGTGGATGTGGAGAAACTGGAACTCTTGGGCCTTGATGGTAGGAAAGTAAATGATGCAGCAGCTATGGAAAATAGTATGCTAGTTTCTCAAAAACTTACAAATAAAATTACCATATCATCCAGTAATTCCAGTTCTGGATATATTCCCTGTCTTAATCTGTTTTCTGTTGCTTATAACAGAATATCTTAAACTGGGTAATTTGTAAAGAAAAGGAATTTATGGTGATTTACAAAGAAAAGGGATTTATTTCTCGTAATTATGGAGGCTGAGAAGTCCAAGGTAGAGGCAGGGGGATCTGATGAGGGCCCTCTTGCTGTGGGGACTCTCTGAAGTGTCCCAGGATGGTGCAGGGGATCACATGGTGAGGGGACTAGCTTTGGTCTCTTTCTCTCTTATAAAGCCACCAGTTCCTGTCCCTTGATAACTCATTAATCCATTAACCCCTTAATCCAGTAATCCATAAATAGATGAATCCATTTATGAGGGCAGAGCCTACATGATCCAATTACCTCTTAAAGGCCCCACCTCTCAATACTACCACATTAGGGATTAAATTTCAGCTTACATTTTGGAGGGTATGTTCAAACCTCAGCCTACTCCAAAGAATTAAAAGCAAGGGCACAAAAATATTTTTATAGTCATGTTTATTGCACATTATTATTCAATAGCTAAAATATGGGAACAACCCAAGTGTACATCGATTAATAAATTAAACATTGTAAGTTAATGGACAATAAAAATTTTTATTCAGCCTTAAAAGGAAGAACATTCTGACCGATGCTACAACATGAATGAACCTTGAAGATGTTATATTAAGTGAAATAAACCAGTCACAAAAGGAAAAATACTGTTATGATTCCATTTTTTTTTTTGAGATGAAGTCTTGTTCTGTTGCCCAGGCTGGAGGGCAGTGGTTCGATCTCGGCTCACTGCAACCTCTGCCTCCTGGCTCAAGTGATTCTCCTGTCTCAGCCTTCTGAGTAGCTGGGACCACAGTCACACACCATCACGCCTGGCTAATTTTTGTATTTTTAGAAGAGACAGGGTTTCGCCATGTTGACCAGGCTGGTCTGGATCTCCTGACGTCAGGTTATCCACCTGCTTTGGCCTCTCAAAGTGCTGGGACTATAGGCGTGACCCACCACCACCCAGCTGATTCCATTCTTATAAGAAATACTTAGAGTAGTCATATTCATAGAGACAGAAAGTAGAATGATGGTTTCTAGGGGTTGAGGGTAGGAGTAAATATGGAAAAATCAACTAAACACAAAAGTAGGAATGGGAAGAAATTAGAGACAAAACAAAAAGTTATAAAACACACAGAAAACAACAAAAGGCAATAATATGTCCTTATCAGCAATTGCTTTAAATATGAATAAAGTCCATAGTCTTTAATTTACACCCCACTTCTAAAAAGAGAGAGATTGGCAGAGTGTACAAAAAATAAAGAGGATCCAAATACGTGCTGGTTACAGGAGACTCACATCTGATATAAGAACATGCAGAGGATAAAAGTGAAAGGAGGTCCCAGGTGCCTGCTGGGTCCCTGAGCCGGCCAGGAGCAGGCAGAGACAGGCAGGCAAGTGGGCAGGTGCTGTGGCTTACAGTCAGGGCAGAGGCCCAGGTTGCACAATATTAAAAAAAAAAGGAAAGAAAGTGGAAGGATGAAAAAAGATATTTCATGCAAATAAGAATAAAAAGAGAGCAAGGGTGGCGACACTAATAATGGACAAACTAGAGTTTAAGTGAAAAACTTACAGGAGACAAAAAAGAACATCATATATAAGTGTATAAAATGACCATATATTTATGATATATGTATATAATATATATGTAATTGACCACACAAATTCAATTTACCTACAAAATTATACCAATTATAAATATGCATGCACGGAACATCAGAGCTTATAAATATATGAAGTAAACTTGACAGAATTGAAGTGAGAAAAAGCTCAACAGCAATTGTGGGAAACTTCAATACTCCCCTTTCAACAATGGATAGAACAATGAATGAAAATCATTACGGAAACAGAAAACTGAAACAAGAGTATAGAACAATCAGACCTAACAGATACTTACAGAACACTCTACTCAACAACAGCAGAATTTACATTTTTCTCAGGTACACATGGGAAATTCTCCAAGGATAGACAACATATTAGTTTATAAAGCATGTCTTAATTCATTTTAAGAGATAGAAATCATACAAAGTATTTTTTTTCCAATCACAATGGAATGGAGATAGAACTAGAAGAAAGAAAAGTAGAAAAGTCAAAAAGATATGGAATTAAAGAATATACTATTGGAAAAAAATACAGGGATATTATAAAATATATTGGAACAAATTAAATGAAAGCACACCAGGCCAAAATGTATGGGATTCTGGCCAGGTGTGGTGGTTCATGCCTGTAATCCCAGAACTTTGGGAGACCAACGTGGGAGGATTGTTTGAAACCAGTCTGGGCAACAAGGCAAGACACTGTCTCTACAAAAATAAAAAAAATTAGCCAGGTGCAATGGTGCATACCTGTAGTCCCAGTTGTTCAGGATGCTGAGGCAGGAGGATTGCTTGATCCCAGTAATTCGAGGCTACAGTGAGCCATGATCACTCCACTGCACTCTAGCCTGGGTGACAGAGCAAGACTACACTTCTAAAATAAATAAATAGGTAAATAATTTTGTAAAACTTATGAAATTCAGTGAAAGCAATGGTAAAAGAGAAATTTATAGCTGTGAAAGCTCCTTTTTTACAGTTTAAGAGAAGAAAGATCTCAAACCAATAACTAAACTTTATGCATTAAGGAACTAGAAAAGGCACAACCAAAACCAAAGCTAGCAAAAGAAAGGAAATAAGAGTTAGAATAGAGATGAACCAAATAAAGAATAGAAAAACAGTAAAGGAAATCAGTAAAACCAAGAATTGGCTCTTTGAAAAGATCAACAAAATTGATTAATCTTTAAGTACACTGACTCAGAAAAAAAGAAGACTCAAATAACTCAACTTGGAAATAAAAGAGAGGACATTACAGCCAAAAATAATTATAAGATAATATTATTAACCATTGTACAGGCCAGGTGAGGTGGCTCACACCTGTAATCCCAGCACTTTGGGAGGCTGAGGTAAGTAGATTGCTTGAGGCCAGGAGTTCCAGACCGTCCTGGCCAACATGGCAAAATCCCGTCTACTGAAAATAGAAAAATTAGCCGGGTGAGGTGGTGCTCCTATAATCTCAGCTGCTCAGGAGGCTGAGGTGCGAGAATTGCTTGAACCCAGTAGGCAGAGGTTGCAGTGAGCCAAGATCACACCACTGTACTCTCTAGCCTGGGTGACACAGCCACTGAGACTCCGTCTCAAAAACAAAACAATTGTACAACAACAAAATAGATAACCTATATAAAATGGATAAATTACTAGAAACACATAACCTACCATGAAAGAATCATAACAAAATAGCATATCTGGGCCGGGAGCTGTGGTTTATGCCTGTAATCCCAGCACTTTGGAGGCCAAAAAAAAAAAAAAAAAAAAAAAAAAAAAAAAAAAAAAAAAAAAAAAAAAAAAAAAAAAAAAAAAAAAAAAAAAAGCCTAGAACTAGATGGGTTCACTGGTGAATTCTACCAAACATGACATTTACAGAAGAATTAACAAACACCAATACTCCATAAATTCTTCCAAAGAATGAAAGTGCAGGGAGCACTTCTGAACTGATTGTATGGAACCAGCATTACTCTGATATCAGACAGACAAAGGCAATACAAGAAAATTATAGCTCAATATGCCTGATGAATATTGATAAAAAAATTTTCAACTTGATGTACTGTTATTGTGCTTGGTAAATAATAATAATAATAAAATCATCAACAAAGTACTACAAAACAGAATTCAACAGCACATTAAAAGCACTATATACTATGACCAAGTGGATTTATTCCTGAAATGCAAGGGATAGTTCAACATATGAAAATCCATAATTAATACATCATAATAACAAAATTTAGACTAAAAACCCATATGACTATCTCAATTGATGCAGAAAAATCATCTGACAAAATTCAATGGCCTTTCATGATTTTTTAAAAAACCCTTGCTGGGTGTGGTGGCTCAAGCCTGTAATCCCAGCACTTTGGGAGGCCAAGGTGGGTGGATCACCTGAGGTCAAGATTTCGAGACCAGCTTGACCAACATGGAGAAACACTGTCTCTGCTGAAAATAGAAAAGTAGCTGGGCGTGGTGGTGCATGCCTGTAATCCCAGCTACACGGGAGGCTGAGGCAGGAGAATCGTTTGAACCGGGGGCGAGGAGATTGCAGTGAGCTGAGATTGTGCTGTTGAACTCCAGCCTGGCTAACAAGAGTGAAACTCCGTCTCAAAAAATTACAACATAATAAAACCCATATGTGAAAAACCCATAACAAACATTAGACTAAATAGTGGAAGACTCCAACACTTTTCTCTCAAATCAGGAACAAGCCTAATAGACGCTTTCAGCAAAGTAACAGGATACAAAACTAATACCAAAAAAATCAATCACATTTTTATAAACTAACAATAAACAATCTGAAAAGGAACGAGACAAGGATGCCTGCTTTTGCCACTTCTGTTTAGCATTGTAATAGAAGTCCTAGCCAGAGCAATTAAGCAAGGAAAGAAATAAAAGATACACAAATTGGAAAGAAAGTACAGTTATCACTTTTTGAAGACGACATGATCTTCATGTAGAAAATGCTAAAGATTCTACAAAAGTTCTGTTGCAACTAACAAACAAATTCAGGGAAGTATCAGAATACAAAGTCAACATGAAAAAATCACTTGCGGCCGGGCGCGGTGTCTCACGCCTGTAATCCTAGCACTTTGGGAGGCCAAGGTGGGTGGATCGCCTGAGGTCAGGAGTTCAAGACCAGCCTGGCCATCAGGGTGAAACCCTATCTTTTATAAAATGAAAAAGAAAAAAAAGAAAAAATCACTTGCATTTCTATGCACTAACAATGAGCAATCTGAAAGGGAAATTAAGAAGACAATTCCATTCACAATTGCATTAAAAAAATACTTAGGAATAAATTTAACCAAATAGACTAAAGGATTATACACTGAAAACTATAAACTGTTGTAGACAGAAATTAAAGAAGACTTAAAGGAAAGACACAAATTCAGGGAAAGGCAGTCCATATTCATGAATTAGAAAACAAAATATTGTTAAAATGTCAATGTAACTTAAAGTAACCCACAGATGGGGCCAGGTGCGGTAGCTCATGCTTGTAATCCCAGCACTTTCAGGTGAGGCGGGTGGATCACCTGAGGTTGGCAGTTCAAGACCAGCCTGGCCAACGTGGTGAAACCCTGTCTCTATAAAAAAATAAAAAATAATAATAATTTTAAAAAGTAACCTACAGATGCTGGGCACGGTGGCTCACGCCTGTACTCCCAGCACCTTGGGAGGTGGAGGCTGGTGGATCACCTGAGGTTGGCAGTTTGAGACTAGCCTGATCAACATAGAGAAACCCCGTCTCTACTAAAAATACAAAATTACAAAATTAGCTGGGCATGGTGGCGCACGCCTGTAATCCCACTTATTTGGAAGGCTGAGGCAGGAGAATTGCTTGAACCTGGGAGGCAGAGGTGGCAGTGAGCCAAGACTGCTTCACTGTACTCCAGCCTGGGGAATAAAGCAAGAGCCCGTCTAAAAAAAAAAAAAAAATACAGATTTTATGTAATCTCTGTCAAAATCCCAATCGTGTTTTGCAGAAATAGAAAAATCCATTTTAAAATTCATATGGTATCTCAAGGGAGCCTGAATAATCCCCAAAGAAAATAAATCTTGAGGCTAGGTGTGGTGGCTCATGCCTGTAATCCTAGCACTTTGGGAGGTCAAGGTGGGCGGATCACCTGAGTTAAGCGGTTCAAGACCAGCCTGGTCAACATGGTGAAACTCCCTCTGTACTAAAAATACAAAAATTAGCCGATGTGGTGGTGGACACCTGTAATCCCCACTACTTGGGAGGCTGAGGCAGGAGAATTACTTGAACCCAGGAGGCAGAGTTTGCAGTAAGCTGAAATTGTGCCACTGCACTCGAGCCTGAGCAGCATAGTGAGAATCTGTCTCAAAAAAAGATACAAAAATTAGCTGGGCATGGTGGCAC
>NW_016107519.1:3146675-3163283 GCF_001604975.1 Cebus imitator | reverse complement strand
AAAAAAAAAAAAAAAAAATTAAGAAAATTAAAAAATAATAAAATCAAAAAAGAACAGTATTTAGGGAGGTTTTTTTTGGGAGGGAGGTGTTGAAATTTCAGTGCTCTAGGAACTTTGGTCTCTTTGTATGTGAGTCTTACCTACTGGTGGAATCATTCCTTAGGTTCTGGAAGCCTAGAGAACACCTAGTAGACCAAGAGAAGAACGTGTTTTTAATAGATCCCTGAACACTTTGCCTTTCTTTCTTTCTTTATTTTTTTTTCAGAGATGAGGTTTCTCCACATTGGCCAGGATGGTCTTGAACTCCCGATCTCAAGTGATCTGCCCGCCTCGGCCTCCCAAAGTGCTGGGATTACAAGCGTGAGCCACCAAACCCGGCCACACTTTGCCTTTCCATTAAAGAGGATGAGGCCAGAAACTCCTATTTGAGGATAAGAGACTGGAATTTATAGAATCATGGAATTTATCTCAGAGATGGATTCGTGTAATTCAACAAATTTTATTTGAATCATCTTTATGATACTATACTGCCAAGTGAATATCAAACCTATGTCACTGGTGTTTGTTTGTTTATTTATTTATTTATTTATTGAGATAGAATCTCACTCTGTAGCCCTGGCTGGAGTGCAGTGGCATGATATTAGCTCACTGCAACCTCCCCCTCCCAGGCTCAAGTGATTCTCCTGCCTCAACTTCCTGAGTAGCCTGGCTGTCACTGGTCTTTTAAAAAATAATATTGTTTGCCAGGCACAGTGGTTGACGCCTGTAATCCCAGTACTTTGAGGGGCGGAGGCAGATGCATCACCTGAGGTCAAGAGTGCGTGACCAGCCTGGCCAACATGGGAAGCCCTCCTCTACTAAAAATACAAAAAATTAGCCAGTCATGATTGCAGGTGCCTGTTATTTCATCTACTTAGGAGGCTGAGGCAGGAGAATCGCTTGAACCTGGGAGGTGGAGGTTGCAGTGAGCCGAGATCACACCACTGCACCCCAGCCTGGACAACAAGAGTGAAACTTTGTCTCAAAAAAGAAATTAAGAAAATAATAATAATATTCTTTTAATGGCTGGGCGCAGTGGCTCATGCCTGTAATCCCAGAAATTTGGGAGGGTGAGGTGGGTAGATAACCTGAGGTCAAGAGTTCGAGACCAGTCTTGCCAACACGGTGAAACCTCATTTCTACTAAAAATAGAAAAAAAAAAAAAAATAGCTGGGTGTGGTGGCACCTGCCTGTAGTCCCATCTACTTGGGGAGGCTAAGGCAGGAGAATCCAGGAGGTGGAGGTTGCAGTGAGCCAGACCGCACTCCAGCCTGGGGCGACAGAGGGAGACTCCATCCTAAAAAAAAAAAAAAAAATACCTGTTATTCAACCAATCAGATATAAGCATTGTCAACATTTTGGCAAACAACCTTCTGGATATCTCTCTTTTCCTGGATGTCTCTTTATATACACTCTTCTACATAAATTACCTCATATTACACAAAGTGATACCATAAAATACTTGCCCTTTTGTGTCTGGCTTGTTTCACTAAATACAGTGTTTTCAAGTCTCACCCACGTTGTAGCATGCATCAGAATTTAATTCCTTTTAAGCAGAATAATATCCACCACAATTTGTTTACCCATTCATCCATCAGTGGACACTTGGGTTGGGGCCAACTTTTGGACATAGTGAATAATGTGGTTATGAACAAATATCCATCTGAGACTTTGCTTTCATTTTATTTTTAGACTAAGACTCACTCTATCTCCCAGGCTGGAGTGCAGTGGCGCAATCTCAGCTCACTGCAACCTCCGCCTCCCAGGTTCAAGCTGTTCTCCTGTCTCAGCCCCCCAATTAGCTAAGACCATAGTCATGAGCCACCACAACCCAGCTAATTTTTGTAGTTTTAGTAAAGATGGGGTCTCACCATGTTGCCCAGGCTGGTCTGGAACTCCTGACCTCAAGTGATCTGCCCACCTTGACCTCCCAAAGGGCTGAGATTACAGGCATGAGCCACTGTGCCAGACTTATTTTTTGCATTTCTGAGGCTTTGTCATTGGGGCCTTCCTGATCCTAGAGGGATCATCCCTACGTTAGCCAACGCCTAGAGATGGTGAAAAACTCACCTGAAAGTGCCTTGTATGTGAAAACCAACCAGTCCAGATCCCACACCCCAACTACCTTAATTATCAGGCTCTCATACTTCCTTCTCACTGCTCTTCCATTGTCTTACTCACTCCAGGGCCAGATACCACAGCAGGAAAGACAACCCTTGTGCCCCAGAGAGCCTGCTGAAATTAATCTAGCTAGCCAACCCTAAACCTGCTCACCCTGCCTTGCCTGTTCCTTCCTGTGGAAGCCACAGTGGAGGTTCTCGCCCATGTTTTCCCCTGCTTTCCTCTGCCTCCTGACCTACCCTGCCGTTTCCCTGTGTGGTGTGGCATTGTGAGCTCTGTGTCTTCGGGACTCTGAGTAACAAACTATCTTTTTTATGGCAATTATCTCTTGATCCATCGGCCTCATGTACCTGAATAAGAATAAAACTTGGGCTAGGCATGGTGACTTACACCTGTAATCCCAGCACTCTGGGAGCCTGAGCAGGCAGATTACCTGAGGTCAGGAGTTCGAGATCAGCCTGGGCAACGTGGTGAAACACTGTCTCTACTAAAAATACAAAAATTAGCTGGGCATGGTGGCACATGCCTGTAATCCCAGCTACTCGGGAGGCTGAGGCGGGAGAATCACTTGAACCCAGGAAGTGGAGACTGCAGTGAGCCAAGATCGCACCACTGCACTCTGGCCTGAGCGACAGAGCAAGACTCTGTCTCAAAAAACGAAAACAAAGAAACCCCTATATTTTAAAACACTGCCGTACAGTTTTCCACAGCTGCTGTACCATCTTACATTCCCAAGAACAATGGACAGAGATTCCAATTTCTCCCCATCCTTGCCGACACTTGTTATTTTGTGTTTTGTTTTGTTTTAGAGTAGCCATACTAATATGTGTGAGCTGATATATCCTTGTGGTTTTGATGTGTATTTCCCCAATGATTAGAGCTGTTAGCATTGTTTCATATGCTTGCTTGGTAGCCATTTGTTATTTGTTTATTTATCTATTTATTTGAGAACTGTCAATTCAACTCCTTCCCACCGCCCCTCACACCTTAAAAAAACCTTTTTTTTTTGAGGTGGAGTCTCGTTCTGCTGCCCTGGCTGGAGTGCAGTGACGCGATCTCAGTTCACTGCAACCTCTGCCTCCCAGGCTCAAGCGATTCTCCTGCCTCAGCCTCCTGACTAGCTGGGATTACAGGCATGTGCCACCACACCCTGCTGATTTTTGTATTTTTAGTAGAGACAACGTTTCACCATGTTGATCAGGCTGGTCTTGATCTCCTGACCTCAGGTGATCCACACCTCGACCTCCCAAAGTGCTGAGATTACAGGTGTGAGACCCCATGCTCAGCTAGGTTGTTTGTGTTTTTCTTGTTATTGTTGAATTTTAGAAAGTAATCTAAATTTTTTTTTTAACGTCATCAAGATATTTATTAAAACCAAAGCAGGAGGAAACAGCTGTTAGGAAGCAAATCAAAGTGCAGATTGGAGGGTGGGGCAGAGCAGTGGGGAGGTAGGCGCTTCAGACACCACAGGAGGGACCACAGGTCTGGGCTGGGGGAGGCCGTCACCACCCCTCCTGCCCACTACATCAGTGAAGGTCCCCCACTCACCTCTCCTGTCTCAAATCCATCCTGGGGGGCAGCTGGGGCCCTGAACTGGCCCCCTAGAGAGGGCCCACCCCACCATCCATCCACCCATGGCTGTCAGTCAGTCTCCCTCCCTCCCTCACTTTCCCAATAAATAAATCACCCAGGCCTCAGCTCCTTCAGTGTGGGGCAGAACAGCTCAGGGACCCCTGCCCTTGCTCAAGGGTAGAGAGAGTCAGGGTATCAACCCCACACCCCTCCTCCCTTTTGCTGATTCCCCAGGCTCGCCAAAGAGGCCTCGATAAATAAATAACACTCCATTAAAGCTTCAATCAGAAAAACTTCAATCAGTTTTAGAAGTTCTTTTTTTGTTTTTTGAGAGAGAGTTTCCCTCTTGTTGCCCAGGCTAGAGTGCAGTGAAAAATGGCCTGATCTCGGCTTACCACAACTTCCACCTCCCAGGTTGAAGTGATTCTCCTTAGCCTACTGAGTAGCTGGGATTACAGGCATGCACCACCATGCCCGGCTAATTTTGTATTTTTTAGTAGAGACGGGGTTTCCCCATGTTGGTCAGTCTGGTCTCAAACTCCCGACCTCAGGTGATCCACCTGCTTCGGCCTCCCAAAGTGCTGGGATTACAGGCTTAAGTCACCTGCAAACTTTTGTGTGTTACTTTGTGACTGCACATTTTGTTGGATCGATATACCAATGTTTGCATTAATCCTTAATTGAATTTTTTTCTATTTTAGAGGTGCTGTTATTCAGTAAATAGCTTTGTACACGTGGATTTTTTTCCCTTTTTAAAAATTATTTTCTGGCTGGGTTCAGCGGCTCACACCTGTAATCCCAGCATTTTGAGAGGTCAATGTGGGCAAAATCCTTGAGCTTAGGAGTTTGAGACCAGTCTGGGAAACATGGCAAAACCTCGTCCCTAAAAAAAATACAAAAGTTAGCCAGGCATGTTGGTTGCCTTTCACTATGTTAATTGTGTCGTTTGATAAAAAGAAGTTTTAAATTTTTTATGTAAGGGCTTGGTGGCACATGCCTGTAATCCTAGCACTTTGGGAGGCTGAGATGGGTGGACTGCTTGAGCCCAGGAGCTCGAGACTAGCCCCGGCAACGTGGCAAGACCTCATCTCTTTAAAGAAAAAAAAGTATGTAGTCAAATTTTTATTATTTATTTTTTTTGAGATGGAGTCTTTCTCTGTTGCCCAGCTGGAGTGCAGTGGCACAATGTTGTCTCACTGCAACCTGTGCCTCCCAGGTTCAAGTGATTCTCCCGCCTCCGTCAGCCTCCCAGGTAGCTGTAACAACGAGTGCATGTCACCACACCCACCTCATTTTTTGAATTTTTAGTTGAGACGGGCTTCCTCATGTTGGGCAGGCTGCTTTCCAACTCCTGGCCTCAAGTGATCCACCAGACTCAGCCTCCTAAGTACTGGGATTACAGGTGTAAGCCACTGCACCCGGCCTTTATTTTTTTTAAATACAATTTTTGGCTGGGCATCTTGGCTCATGCCTCTAATCCCAGCACTTTGGGAGGCAACAGTGGGAGGATTACCTGAACCCAGGAGTTTAAGACCAGCCTGGGCAACATGGCAAGACCCCATTTCTCTCTCTCTCTCTCTTTTTTTTTTTTTTTGAGATGAAGTTTTGCTCTTGCTACCCAGGCTGGGGTACAATGGCACAATCTCAGCTCACTGCAATCTTCGCCTCCCGGGTGCAAGCAATTCTCCTGCCTCAGCCTACTAAGTACCTGGGATTACAGGCATGCACCACCACACCCGGCTAATTTTGTATTTTTAGTAGAGACAGAGTTTTACCTTTTTGGCCAGGCTAATCTTGAACTCCTGACCTCAGAGGATCTCCTGCCTTGGCCTCCTAAAGAGCTGAGACTACAGGCGTGAGCCACAGCGCCCATTCATTCTATTTTTTAATATAAAATAAATGGGCTAGGTGTGGTGGTGCATGCCTGTAATCCCAGCACTTTGGGAGGCGAAGGCAGGTGGATTACCTGAGGTCAGGAGTTTGAGACCAACCTGATTTATATGGTGGAAACCTCGTCTCTACTAAATACAAAAATCAGTCGGGCATGGTGGCACATGCCTGTAATCCCAGGTACTCAAGAGGCTGAGGCAGGAGAATCGCCTGAACCTGGGAGGTGGAGGTTGTGGTGAGCCGAGATCTCCCCATTACACTCCAGCCTGGGCAACAAGAGTGAAACCCTGTCTCAAGACATACATGCAGTTTGCCAGCTGTCTTTCAATTGGAGAATTTAAACTACCTACATTTGAAAGAATTACTGACAATGAAGGACTAAATTCTACCATTTCGCTATTTGTTTTCCATATATCTCACACACGCACACGTATATATTTTTTCTTAGACAGGATCTAAGATTTGTTTAAGAAATCATGCCACTCAATTCTGTTGCCTGACTGTGGTGCAGTGGCGTGATCACAGCTCACTGCAGCTTTGGCCTCGGGCTTAAGCCATTCTTCTGCTTCAGCCTTCTGAGTAGCTGGGACTACGGGCACACACCACCATGCCTAGCTAATTTTTAATTTTTTTGTAGAGATGGGGTCTCACTATGTTGCCAGGGCTGTACTCGAACTTGTAGGCTCAAGTAATCCTCCCACCTTCTCCTCCCAGGGTTGGGATTACAGGCTTAAGCCACTGTGAACAGCCCTAACTCTAGTTTTTATCTGTTTCTCTGCAATTTTGTGTGTTTGTTTTTAAGGGATGGGGTCCTAGTATGTTGCCCAGGCTGGTCTCAAACTCCTGACCTGAAACAATCTTCCTGCCTTGGTATTCCAAAATGCTGGGATTACAGGCATGCACCACCACACTTGGCCTGCAATTTTGTTTATTTTACCTCTTGTTCATAATGGCTTCTTATCTTCTTAGTAATTTTAAATACCCACTTAATCATTTTAAGTGGGTACAAACATCTATCAACTTTATTATCTCCCAAAGTAGTATTCCTTGATTACTTGCATATTGAGTTGCACTTAAAAACTTATAAATTACTTTAATTTTGTCTTTTTATTCTAGTCATGGAATTATATTTCTTGTTTTTTAAAACCGTGATTCTGGATCAATCATATATTCCATGAATCTTCTATCAGGACAATAAAGGAAATGTCAAAATGTCTGTATGAGATGATGTGGCAGTATGAGTTCATAAGTTATAACAAACGTGCCACTTTGATGTGTGATGTTGATACCAGAGAAGGTTGTGTCAGAGCAGGGGGTATATGAGAACTCTCTGTACTTTTCAGTCAAATTTACTGTGAACCAAAAACCGCTCTACAAAGTAAAGTCTAGTCCGGGCGCAGTGGCTCACGCCTGTAATTTTAGTACTTTGGGAGGCCAAGGTGGGTGGAGTTGAGGTCAGGAGTTCAAAACCAGCCTGGCCAACATAGTGAAACCCTATCTCTACTAAAAATACACAAAAAAATTGGCCAGGTGTGGTGGCAGGCACCTGTAATCCCAGCTACTCGGGAGGCTGAGCAGGGAGAATTGCATGATCCCGGGAATCACAGGTTGCAGTGAGCCGAAATTGTGCCACTGCACTCCAGCCTGGGTGACAGAGTGAGACTCTGTCTCAGAAAAAAAAAGAAAGTAATGTCTATTTTAAAAAGTGTATAGGAAAAGAGAGCATTAGGTCTAATAGGGCTGAGAAGTTCACACATTGCATTTGCTTGTTTAGTGAGTAAACTCCTCCCTCTCTTTCTTCACACTTGGTTTGTTAAAGAACACAGGACATTTTGCAATGTATTTTTTCTCTTTCTCTGAAGAATTTTGCAGCCAGTCACGGTGGCTCACGCCTGTAATCCCAACACCATGTGAGGCCGAAGCAGGTGGATCACTTGAGCTCAAAAGTTTGAGAAGAGCTTGGGCAACATATCAAAACCCTGTATCTGCAAAAAATACGAAAATTAGCCAGGTGCGGTTGTGCATGCCCATGTTCCTGGATACTCAAGAGGCTGAGGCAGGAGGATCTCTTGAACCCAGGATTTGGAGGTTGCAGAGAGCTGAGACTGGACAACTGCACCTCCAGCATGGGTGACTAGTGAGACTCTCGTTTCAAAAAAAAAAAAAAATAAAGAAAAGATTATTTGATGGTTTTGTGTTTTGTGGTGAGCCAGCTGCAGTGCAGTCCCACCTGCTAGGGAGGCTGAATCATTAGGAGGCCAGGAGTTTGAGACCAGCCTGGGCAACGTAAAGATACTCTGTCTCTAAAATAAATAAAGATTACCTGGATAGTGGTATCCAGATTACCTGGATAGTGGTACATCATGTTCAGTTGATACTTTGTGATATTAAGATTGATCACTGCATTTAGGTCATGCAGTGATCAATCTTAATATCACAGACAAGGCAATGCCTGCTTCATCCATTGTAAAGTTCTCCATCTGCTTTTTTGGCTTCTATTACCTAATAGTTGCTGATCATTGCCTTGATTAATTATTTCACTAAGTGTTTATTCCCTTGATTTGTTATTTCACTAAGTGCTATATTTCCCCAAACAAAAACAATTAGTGAGAAGAGTGGCATTAATTTACATTTCTGCAACTCTCTTTAGGTCTGGCTCAACGGAAGAAAGCTACATTTTATGGCTATGTCTGCATTAAATATTTTGTGATATCACATGTCATATAGCCTCTGGGTAACTGTGGCACTGACTACCCAGAGAGAATGTCAGTGAGAATGCAAATAAAGTCTTATTGTTATTACAAAAAGCTTTGACCTCGAGGATCTCCCAGTGGAAGGGGATTCTCAGGGATCCCAGAACACATTGTGAGAACTAGAAAGGCACAGGGTCTTAATTCATAAAGTGTACTTTAGCACTATCCCAGACAGTAGTATCTCATGTAAAGACTCAGTAAATGTTTACTGGTAATAATGACGAATTTTAATGTTTGTTTTTAATATAGAAAACTTCAATGACCAATGTTGTCATTTCTGGATTTTATGTTTATATAATTTCTTTTCCTAACTTTTTTTTTTTTTTGACGAACTCTTGCTCTGTCGCTAAGCTGGGGTGCAGTTGTCTAAGTTCACTGCAACCTCCACCTCCCAGGTTCAAGTGATTCTCCTGACTCAGTCTCCCAAATAGCTAGGACTACAGGCACGTGCCACCATGCCCAGCTAATTTTTGTATTTTTAGTAGAGACGGGGGTTTTACCATGTTGGCCAGGTTGGTCTCGATCTCTTGACCTCGTGATCTGCCTGCCTCGGCTGCCCAAAGTGCTGGGATCACAGGCGTGAGCCACCGCATCTGACCTTCCTAGCATTGTAATTGCTTAATGTTTCTGTCTGAAAATTTACACTATGTTTGTTTTATATGCGTGAAAATATATGCATTGTAGATGCTCAATCTATGTTAATGACTTTAAAATCTTTACAATCATTGGAAAAGACCTGCCGCTGGAATTCAGTGATGGCTTTTTCATGATTTTGTTTAATTGTAGGTATTACGAATAAAGAAAACCAGTAACTTTCTTTCTGGTTGTTGTCTGGTTGCCTACCCCTCCTCATTTTCCCTTCTTTCTCCGTCTTTTTCTCTTTCTTTGTTTTTGAGACAGAGTTTTCCTCTCGTTGCCCAGGCTGAAGTGCAGAGGCATGATCTCAGCTCACTGCAACCCTCGTCTCCCAGGTTCAAGCGATTCTCCTGCTTCAGCCTCCCAAGTAGCTGGAATTATAGGCATAGGCCACTAAGCCTGGCTAATTTTTGTATTTTTAATAGAGACAGGGTTTCACCACTCTGCCTAGGCTGGTCTCAAACTCCTGATCTCAGGTCATCTGCCTGCCTTGGCCTCCCAGAGTGCTGGAATTACAGGCATGAACCACCGTGTTCAGATCTTGCTATTTCTAGTCTCAGAGACCTCTAAAGTGCAACCCAGAAGGAGGTGCAGTACACTTCAAAATAACTTCTTGTGTTTCTAATTTATACAGACAGAAACCTGGGGAACATGTGTAGGAATAAATATTAAGGGCCTGAGATAAGCGTGGAAGAAAACATAAAATTACATTAGACCAAATTTATTGACATGAACCCACTAAGCAGAGATTCTGCATTTGATGTTGCAGCTTTGGGAATTAGCGTTCTTACAGTCAGTTAGGTTGGTTGATTGACACATGGATCGTAAGGTGGCCCACAGTAAATGAACTTGAAATACCAGACCTATCTCGGTTTACTGATGGGAAGGGATTCAAACCCTTAGAAAGATCGGAATGTTAGAGTGGATTCGTCATTCAAGACTTACTCATCCATCCTGGGAGGGCCCTGTGGACACACCTTTTTTTTTTTTTTGATATGAAGTCTCGCTCCGTCGCAGGCTGGGGTGCAGTGGTGCGATCTCGGCTCACTGCAACCTCCGCCTCCTGGGCGTGAGCCTAGGACACACCTTTTGTTATGACTCTGAGAAATAAGTATCTGAGGGAAGCCTCAACCCTGTGATCCCTCTTCTCTTTAGGCCAGAAATTACAGTGGGAAATTACTGCCACTGAATTGGGAAACCTAAATATAATGGGAACAGCTGAGCCCCAGGGTGGCAGAGGCAAGGTGGATGTGGTTTCCGCCATGGACAGCAGAGTCAAAGCAACAATCTGAGTAGTCTAACTTGGGGAGACCTGCGGTGTCAGCAAGTTATCCACAGTGTTCTAGGATCGAAAGAGACAGGATGTTTACCAAATTCTGACATGATCCGTGATACAGAAGAGTTCTAAGTCAGACGAATGGAAGCCTAACTGAATCATGAAAACAGAATCGTAGCTCTTCAGTCAGTTCCCAGTCTTTTTTTTTTTTTTTTTTTGTGAGACAGAGTCTCTCTCTGTTGCCAGGCTGGAGTGCAGTGGTGGAATCTCAGTTCACTGCAGCCTCCACCTCCCAGATTCAAGCAATTCTTGCGCGTCATCCTGCCAAGTAGCTAGAAATACAGGAACGTACCACCATGCCTGGTTAATCTTTTGTATTTTTAGTACAGATGAGATTTCACCATGTTGGCCAGGCTGGTCTCAAACTCCTGACTTCAAATGATCCACCAGCCTCAGCCTCCCAAAGTGCTGGGATTACAGGCATGACCCACCACACAGCCCCAGTTCTCAGTCTTGACACAATTTACAAACCTAGAACCCTGTGAATGAAGGGAAGGTTGGGTCATCTTGAGGAAGAACCTTGGAACACTGCCAAAAATTTATACAATGGTTACACTTTCTTTCAGCCTTTCCCAGAGGGACATTTAGCTTTTTATCAGGGTGACTGTGTATTGGGGAAAAGGAAATAATCAGCCTTTTTTGGATTACTGGACACTGACTGTCAAATTCTAGAAGACCCAAAAAGTCACTGTGGCCTGCCAGTCAAATTATGGGCATTTAATCAACAGAGTTTTGGCTGAAGTCCATCATCTCACAGTAAGCATAGGGCGTGCCCAAACACATCATATGGTTATTCTCCTAGTTCCAGCATGTGTAATTGCAATAGTCATACTCAGCATACTGGCAGAAGGCCCGTGTTGGTTCTCCCACCTGCAAAATTAGGACTATTATGTGGGAAAGGCCAAGTAGAAGCCACTAGACCTGCCTCAACCTAGAAAAATTATAAAGCAAAAGCAATAACACATTTCTGGAGGGACTGCAGGGGTTAATATCACTGTTGAGACCCTGAAAGATGCAGAAGTGGTGATTTCCACCACACCTCCATTCAGCTCACCTATTTGGCCCCTGTGCCAGAAAACAGAGGATCTTGGAGAATGACCGTGGGTTGTCGCAAGCTTAACCGGGGGATGACTCCAACTGCAGCTGTTGTGCCAGACGTAGTTTCATTGCTTGAGCAAATGAACACATCTCCTGGTAACTCGTATGGAGCTATTGAGCTGTAAAATGCTTTTCTCTCCACGCTGTCCATAAGGCCCGCCAGAAGCAGTTTGTCTCTACCTGGCAAGGCCAGTAATACACTCTCACTGTCCTACTTCAGATATACAGCAACATTACAGTCCTATGTTATAATTTTCACAGGGGTATGTTTTTTTTGTTTGTTTGTTTTTGGTTTTGGTTTTGGGTTTTTTTGTTTTTTGTTTTTTGTTTTTTTTTTTTTAGACATGGTCTCACTCTGTCACCCAGGAGTGCAGTGGCCCAATCACAGCTCACTGTAGCCTCGACATTGTGAGCTCAGGTGATCCTCCCACCTCAGCCTCAAGAGTAGCTGGGACTATAGGTGTGCACCACCACATCCAGCTACTTTTTGTATTTTGTAGACATGGGGTCTCACTAAGCGGTCCATGCTGGTATTGAACTCCTGGGCTTATGTGATCTGCCCACCTCGGCCTCCCAAAGTGCTGGGATTACAGGCATGAGCCACTGTGCCTGGCCCATCACAGGGATCTTGACCATTTTTCCCTTACAACATGATATTTTATTGGTCCATTACATTGACAGTACCATGCTGATTGGAACTAGAGAGCAAGAAGTTGAAACTTCTTTAGAATTACTGATAAGACATTTACATATTAGAGAATGGAAAATAAATATGATAATAATTTAGGGGCCTTTATCTCAGTGTGATTTCTAGTTGTGTGAGGTATGTGGAGATATCTCTTCTAAGGTGAAGGATAAGCTGTTACACCTGCCCCCCACTATAACCAAAACAGAGTCATGACACCCAGTGGATCTGTTTGGATTTTGGAGGCAACATCTTTTTCATTTGGGTGTGCTACTCCAGACCATAAGTCAAGTGAACCAAAAAGCTTATAGTATTGAGTGGGCCCTCGAGCAAGAGAAGGCTCTGTAACCGGTCAAGGCTGCCACTGGACTGTATGATTCAGCAGATCCAATGCTGCCTGAAGTGTCGGTGGTAGATAGGGATGTTATTTGGAGCCTTTGGCAGGCCCCTATAGGTGAATCCCAGAGCAAGCTCATAGGATTTTGGAGGAGAGCTCTGCCATGCTCTACAGATAACTACTCTCTTTTTGAGAAGGACATTTTGACCTGCTACTGGGCCTTACTTGAGACTGAATGCTTAACCATAGGCCACCAAGTTACCATTAGACCTGAGCTGCCCATTATAAACTAGGTGTTTTCTGACCCCCCAACCCATAAAGTTAGGCATGCACAACAGCATTCCATCACCAAATGGAAACGGTGCTTACTAGATTAGGCCTGAGCAGGCCCTGAAGCACAAGTAACTTATGTTGGCCATGCACAGGGGCTCACATCTGTAATCCCAGCACATTGGGAGGCCAAGGTGGGTGGATCACTTGAGGCCAGAAGTTCAAGACCAGCCTGGCCAACATGGTGAGACCCATCTCTACTAAAAATACAAAATCTAGCTGGGCATAGTGGTGGGTGCCTGTGATCCCAGCTACTCAGGAGGCATGTGAATCACCTGAACCTGGGAGGCAGAGGTTGCAGTGAGCCGAGACGGCGCCACTGCACGCCAGCCTAGGCCTGAGCGACAGAATGAGACTCTGTCTCAAAAACAAAAACAAAAGCAACAAAAGCAGGTAGTTTACATGATGCATTGGCCTGAATGCCCATGATTTCCACTCCTGTTACATTGCTTTCTCTCTCCCTGCCTGCCTCTGTGTTGATAGAGGAAGGGAAGACTCAGGTCCATGAAGTGCAGACACCACCTAGAAGTGAACAGTTGCAGTACTGCAGCCCTTTCTGGGACACCCCTGAAAGATAGCAGTAAAGAACTTCCAGTGGGCAGAATTCCCAGTGGGCAGAACTTGGGGCAAGGAATGTGTTGTTCATTCTGCTTAGAAGGAGAAATGGCCAGATATGTAATTATGTACCAATTCCTGGCCATGGCCAGTGGTTTGGCTGGATGGTCAGGGTCTTGGAAGGAACATGATTGGAAAATTGGTGACAAGGAAGTTGACTCTGAATGGGCAAAAAAATGTGAAGATACTTGTGTCTCATGTGAATGCTCACTAAAGAGTGACCTCCCAGAAGAGAAGTATTTTAATAATCAAGTGGATAAGATTACTCATTCTGTGGGCACAAGTTTGCCTCTTTCTCAAGCTACTGCTGTTGTCTGTTGGGCTCATGAACTTAGTGGACATGGTGGCAGGGATGGCGTTTAGGCATGGGCTCAGCAACATGAACTTTTACTCTCCAAGGCTGACTTGGCTAGGGCCACCACCGAGTGCCCAATCTGCCAGCAGCAGAGACCAACACTGGGTCCCTGATACGGCACCATTACCCAGGTGATCACTCAACTACCTGAATGGATTCCTTCCATAATGGGAGCAGCATTGTTTTGTTCTCACTGGAATAGACACTTACTCTGGGTACAAATTTCTCTTCCTTGCAAGCAATGTATCTGCCAAAACTACCATCTGTGCATTTACATAATGTCTTATCCACCATCATGGTATTCCGCAAAGCATTGCTTCTGATCAAGGAACTCAATTTACAGCAGATGAAGAGTTGCAGTGGGCCCCTGATCAGGGAATTCACTGGTCTTATGGTGTTCTCCACCATCCTGAAGCAGGTGGCTTGACAGAACTGTGGAATGGCCTTTTGCAGTCTCAGTTACAGTGCCAGCTAAGTGGCGATATTTTCCAGGCTAGGGCAAGGTTCCCCAAGAGGGTGTAGATACTCTGAATCAATGTCCAAATATAGGGTGCTATTTCTCCCGTAGCCAGGATTCCTGGGTTCAAGTAACAAAGGGTGGAAATGGGAATGGCCCCATTATTACCCCTTGTGATGTACTACTGAAACCTTAGTTTCCTGTTCCTGATATTTTATGCTCTGCTGGCCTAGGGATCTCAGTTCCAGGGGGAGGAATGCTTCCTCCACTAGGAGTCACAGTGATTCCATTGAACTGGCAGCTAAGATGGCCACCTGGCCACTTTGAGCTCTCTGAATCAGCAGGCTAAAAAGTAAGCCTATTACTGTGCTGACTGCAGGGATGATCCTGACTACCAAAGGGAACTTGGACTATTCCTCCACAATGGAGGTAAGAAAGAGACATACCCTGGAATACAAGAGATCCCTTAGGGCATAATTTTACGTGTCAACTTGCTTGGTCCACTGTGCCCATATATTTAGTGAAACACTGTATGTTTGTGTAAAGGGTTTTTTTTTTTTGGGGGGGGGGGAATGAAATTAACATTTAAATCAATAGACTTTTTTTATTTTTTGAGACTGAGTCTTGCTCTATTGCCCAGGTTAGAGCACAGTGGCATGATCTCAGCTCACTGAAACCTCTGCCTCTTGGTTTCAAGTGATTCCCCTGCCGCAGACTCCCGAGTAACTGGGATTACAGGTGCCTGCCACCATGCCAGGCTAATTTTTGTATTTTTAGTAGAGATGGTGTTTCACCAAGTTGGCCAGGCTGATCTCGAACTCCTGACCTCAAGTGATTCACCTGCCTCCCAAAGTGCTGGGATTACAGGCATGAGCCACTGCACCCAGCCAATCAATAGACTCTGAGCAAAGCGAATTACCCTTCATAATGTGGGTAGGTCTCATTCAATTAAAAGACCTTAATAGAACAAAGATTGACCTCCCTGGAAGAGGAACAAGTTCTGCCAGCAAACTGTTCTTGGATTTGAACTGTAGGTCTTCAATGGGTCTCCAGTCTACTGGCCCACCTTGCCAACTTTGGATTTACCAAAACTCCACAATCATGTGAGCCAATTCTTTAAAATAAATCTCTCTATATAAAGATATAGATACATAGTCTGTTGACTCTGTTTCTTTAGTGAACTCTGACTAACACAACTACTGATTTTTTTTTCTTTTTTTTATTTATTTTTTTGAGACAGAGTCTTGCTCTGTTGCCCAGGTTGGAGTGTAGTGGCGTGATCTCGGCTCACTGCAACTTCCACCTCCCGGGTTCAAGCAATTATCCCTGCCTCAGCCTCCCAAGTATCTGGGATTACAGGCACACACCACCATACCAAGCTAATTTTTGCATTTTTAGTAGAGACGGGGTTTTACCATGTTCGCCAGGCTGGTCTTGAACTCCTGACCTAAGGTGATCCAGCCACCTTGGCCTCCCGAAGTCCTGGGATTACAGGCATAAGCCACTGTCACCGGCCCAGAATCTTCATTTTAACAAGATCCCCAGGTGATTTGCATGCACATTAAGTCTGAGATATACTACTCTAAATTGTCTACCTAATTTGTAGAGGAGTTACTTCTACTCTTTGGTAGTTTGGACATCAGTTTACGTATTTAATCAAGAGGTTAAACACTCTCCTAGGCCTGCATCTTTTTCCTCCCAGATAAAGTTCTTGCCCTTTTCCTTCCCTGCTCTGTGTAGTGGCTGGGAGTGGGCATCTGTGACTGCCCTAGCCTGGTTTGTTCAGCTTCTGGTGTCAGCTGCCTTCTAACTACAGGTTCATGCAGTGGAAGGCACTGGCAGGAGGCTAAAGGTATGAGAAGAAATAAGTCAGGATATTTCTGCGACACTCCCACCTTCCAGCCTCTTTCTCATTAGGCACTGCACTCTAGCCTGTGTAACAGAGGGAGACCCTGCCTCAAAAAACAAAACAAAAAGATTCTAAATATATAACATTCTATATAACATAATATGTAACATTCTAAATATAAAGGTGATAATATCTCCACACCCTAGAAATTTATATTTTAATTAATAAATTTTAAAACCTTTTCATTGGTCAGGTATGGTGGCTCACGCCTGTAATCCCAGCACTTTGGGATGCCAAGATGGGTGGATCACCTGAGGTTAGGAGTTCAAGACAAGCCTGGCCAACATGGTGAAAACCCATCTCTACTAAAAATACAAAAATTAGCTGGGCATGGTGATGGGCACCTGTAGTCCCAGATACTTGGGAGGCTGAGGCAGGAGAATTGCTTGAGCCCGGGAGGCAGAGGCTGCAGTGAACCAAGATCACACCACGGCATTCCAGCCTGAGTGACAGAGCAAGACTCTGTCTCAAGAAA
>NW_016107519.1:3138761-3146610 GCF_001604975.1 Cebus imitator | reverse complement strand
GTGCTGTGGTGCGATCTTGGCTCACTGCAACCCCTGCCTCCCATGTTCAAGCAATTCTCCTGCCTCAGCCTCCCGAGTAGCTGGGACTACTGGCGAGCACCACCATGCCCAGCTAATTTTTTGTATTTTTAGTAGAGATGAGGTTTCATCATGTTGGGCAGGCTGCTCTCGAACTCCTGACCTCAGGTGATCCACCTGCCTTCAGCTCCCAAAGTGCAGGGATTACAGGCGAGAGCCGCTGTGACTGGCCAAAAACTTTTATTTTCAAATAGGTATAGAACTAAAGGAAGCATTTTTTTCAACTTTGCTGCTGACCAGGAAATTGACATCAGTACATTGTGCCTGCTTAGTTCTGTGTTATTTTGTCATTTCTGCGGATTAATGTAACCGGTACAGCAATTGGAACATCGAACTGTTCTATCACCACAAAGATGTCCCTTGTGTTTCCTCTTTATAGTCACATTCACTCCTCTCTATCCCGTTTCCCTAACTCCTGGAGAATCTGTTTTCCACCTCTATAATTTTGTCATTTTGAGAATTCTATATAAATGGAATAATACAGTCTGTAACCTTTTGAGATTGGCATTTTTTTTTCACTTAGCATATGCCTGTGCGATCCATCCAAGTCATGCGTGTGAAGAATTTGTTCCTTTCCATTGCTGAATTTCATTTTTGGATGCGCCAGCTTCTTCAACCATTCCCCTATGGAAGACCACTTTTATTGTTTCCAGCTTCTGGCTTTTAAAATAAAGATATTATAATAGACCACTTCTACAGGTTTTTGTGTAGATGTAAGTTTTCATTTTTCTGGGATACGCGCCTGTGGTACAATTGTTAAGTTGTATGTATATTTAGTTTTTTAAGAAGCTGCCAAACTATTTTCCAGAGTGGCTGTACCCTTTTACATTCCCACCAGCCATAAATGAGAGATCTATTTTCTCTGCATTCTCACCAGCATATGATATTTTTACAATTTTTTTTTTTAGTGGTTCTAAGGCATGTGTATTGATATCTCATTGTGGTTTTAATCTGCATTTCTCTGATAGCTACTGATGTTGAACACTTTTCATGTGCTTATTGCCATCCATGTATTTTCTTTTTTTTTTTTTTTTTTTCAGACAGGGTCTCACCCTGTCATCCAGGCTGGAGTACAATGGCACGATCTTGGCTCCCTGCAACTTCCACTTCCCAGGTTCAAGCAATTCTCCTGCCTCAGCCTCCCAAGTAGCGGGGATTACAGGTATCCACCACCACACCTGGATAATTTTTTGTATCTTTCGTAGAGATGGGGTTTCATCATGTTGGCCAGGTTGGTCTTGAACTCCTGACCTCATGATCCGTCCATCTTGGCCTCCCAAAGTGCTGGGATTACAGGCGTGAGCCACCACACCTGGCCCCATCCATGTATTTTCTTAGGTAAAATGTCTCTTTATATCTTTTACTCATTTTCTTTTTTTTGATGGAGTTTTGCTCTTGTTGCCCAGGCTGGAGTGTAATGGCACGATCTCAGTGCACTGCAACCTTCACCTCCTGGGTTCAAGCAATTCTCCTGCCTCAGCCTCCTGAGTAGCTGGGATTACAGGCGTATACCACACCTGGCCAATTCTTGTATTTTTAGTAGAGATGGAGTTTTACCATGTTGGCCAGGCTTGTTTTGAACTCCTGACCTTGTGATACGCCTGCCTCAGCCTCCTGAAGTGCTGGGATTACAGGCGAGAGCCACTGCACCTGGCCAAAATTTTTAATTCTTTGTAGGGAGTGGATCCTGCTATGTTGTCCAGGCTGGTCTTGAACTCTTGGGCTCAAGCAATCCTCCAGCCTCAGTCTCCCAATGTGCTGTAATTACCAGCGTGAGCCAGTGAATCTGGCCAATGTATATTTTTAAAGTTATGTATTTATGTAGGCATCATGTATTTATAATCCCTACATTAACCTTTTCAAGTACGAATCTTCTAGGATAGTGATGGATAAACTTTTTCTGTAAAGGGGCAGATAGTAAATATTGTAGAGTTGCAGGCCACATATGGTCTCTGTCAAATATTCTTCTATTTTTTTTTTTAAACAGCCTCTCTAAAAATGTAAAAACCATTTTTAGCTCTAAGGCAGTACAAAAACAAGTCTCAGACTCGATTTGGCTTGTGAGCATTGGTTTGTCATCTCTTGCTCTATGGAAAGATTGGTGCTATTTTTTCAAGGGAAGGCAGGTGTAAGCAGGTAGAGTTTTGTATCGCCCAATTCAGAGCAAGGGTAAGGGGGAGGAAGTGGGGGATGTGGGAACAGGAGTGGAGAAAGAGATGGGAAGGAGAGGATGGGGAGGGGAGACTGTGCAGGAGGAGTGAGTAAGGGGAAGGAGGAGGAGGTCGTAAGGAGAGGGAAGGAGAGAGGGGAGGGGAGCAAAGAGAAAGGATGAAGACCACAGGCCTGGGAGAAGAGGAGCGGCCTGAGGAGGGGACTTCATTGAGAAACTAGTGTATACATGTTCCTTCCTTTAGTAAAATACTGTCAACTATCTGAGATGTGCTCTTAGGTTAGATTTTTTTTTTTTTTTTTTGAGACAGAGTCTCGCCTATTGCCCAGGCTGGAGTTCAGTGGCACAATCTCTGCTCCTTGCGACCTCTGCCTCCCAGGTTCAAGCAATTCTCCTGACTTGGCCTCTGGAGTAGCTGGGGTTACAGGCATAGGCCACCAAACCTGGCTGATTTTTGTATTTTTGGTAAAGACTGTGTTTCACCATGTTGGCCAGGCTGATCTCGAACCCCTGACTTCAATCTGCCTGCCTTGGCCTTTCAAAATGCTAGAATTACAAGTGTGAGCCACTGTGCCCAAACTTGTTTTTCTTTTTGTTTTGTTTTGCTTTGCCTTTGCATTGGCTAGCCATTCCAGTACAATATTGATTCGAATCATTACTGGTGAATTTACTTCATATGTTCTTTTAAATGTTGTCATTAATCTGTGGCTTTTGCTATCCGCCCTCCTTGGCCTCCCGAAGTCTCACTCTGTTGCCCAGGCTGGAGTACAGTGGTGCAATCTTGGCTCACTGTAACCTCCGCCTCCTGGGTTCAAGCAATTCTCCTGCCTTGTGATCCTGAACTTCTGACCTTGTGATCCGCCCTCCTCGGCCTCCCAAAGTGCTGGGATTACAGGCATAAGCCACTGTGCGTGTCACTGTGTGACACGAGGCCGAGTCAACAGAAAGAGACTCCATCTAAAAATAAATAAAATAAAACAAAATAAAATAATAAATAAATATGGAGTCTAGCTCTGTCGCCCAGGCTGGAGTGCAGTGGCACGATCTCGGCTCACTGCAACCTCCGCCGCTTGGGTTCAAACGATTCTCCTGCCTCAGCCTCCCGAGTAGCTAGGACTACAGGCGTGTGCCACCATGCCCAGCTAATTTTTTCTTTTTTTTTTAGTAGAGACAGAGTTTCACCATGTTGGCCAGGCTGGTCTCCAACTTTTGACCTAAAGTGATCCGCCCGCCTTGGCATCCCAAAGTTCTGGAATAACAGGTGTGAGCCACTGCGCCCAGCCATATATATACATTTTTTAAAAGAAATTATTTCCGCCTCGAAGTTATAAACATATTCTTCAATATCTTCATTTTGTCTTCTAGTGAGATACTTCAATATCTCACTATCTTCAAATAACTTTAATGTTTTTCTTTTCAAATTTAGGTCTTTAATAGAACTTGACCAATTTTACGTGTGGTATGTGATAGAGAGTTAATCTTGCTGACCTACAAGAAAGAAGCTGAGGCAAAATTAATATAGAGAGTTTATTTGGGCCCAGCTTGAGGACTGCAACCCGGGAGCATAGATTCAAGTTGTCCTGGACACACACTCCGATGAGCAGCAATTACAAGTGGATTTTTTTTTTCTCTTTTTTGAGATGGAGTCTCACTCTGTCACCCAGGCTGGAGTGCAGTGGTGTGATCTCAGCTCACTGCAGCCTCTGCCTCCCATGCTCAAGCGATCCTCCCACCTCAGCCTCCCAAGTAGCTGAGACTGCAGGATCATGCCACCACACCCAGTTAATTTGTAAAAGATTTTTTTTGTAAAGATGAGGTCTCGCTACGTTGCCCAACAGTGGTCTCAAACTCCTGGGCTCCAGCAATCCACCTGCCTCAGCCTCCCAAAGTGCTGGGATTGCAGGCGTGAGCTACCACGGCTGGCAGGAAAAGACAAATACTATGATTCCACTTATATGAAGAATTTAATGTTGTCAAATTCATAAAGTGAAAGTGGAGTGATGGTAACCAGGGGCTGAAGAGAGGGGAAAATGTGAGTTGTTCAATGAACATAGAGTTTCAGTTTTGCAAGATTAAAAAGTTCTAAAGATCTGTTATACGACAATATTAATACAGTTAACCTTACAGAACACCTGAAAATGTTTATGATAGTTACAGAGAGAGAGAGAGAGAGAGAGAGATGATTAAGACCCTTTGTTGGGCACAGGGATAGGTCAATGGCACACCACAGAAATGTCCTTTGGATATTACCCAGTAATGGGATTGCTGGGTCAAATGGAATTACTACTTCTAGGTCCTTGAGGAATCATCACACTGTCTTCCACAGTGGTTGAACTAATTTACACTCCCACCAACAGTGTAAAAGTGTTCCTATTTCTCCACATCCTCTCCAGTGTCTGTTGTCTCCAGATTTTTTAACTATCACCGTTCTAGTAGGCATGAGATGGTATCTCAATGTAGTTTTGATTTGCATTTCTCTAATGACCAGTGATCATGAGCATTTTTTCATATGTTTGTTGGCCTCACATATGTCTTCTTTTGAAAAGTGTCTGTTCATATCCTTCGCCCACTTTTGAATGGGTTTGTTTGTTTTTTTTTCTTGTAAATCTGTTTTAGTTCTTTGTAGATTCTGGATATCAGCCCTTTGTCAGATGGGTAGATTGCAAAAATGTTTTCCCATTCTGTTGATTGCCGGTTCACTCTAATGATTGTTTCTTTTGCTGTGCAGAAGCTCTGGAGTTTAATTAGATCCCATTTGTCTATTTTGGCTTTTGTTGCCAATGCTTTTGGTGTTTTAGTCATGAAGTCCCTGCCTATTTTTTATTTACTTTTTTAGTGAGATTCTCGCCGTTGCCCAGGCTGGAGTGCAGTGGTACAATATCTCAGCCTTCTTTACTCAAGTGATCCTCCCATCTCAGCCTCCTAAATATCTGGGACAACAAGTGTGCATTACCATGCCTGGCTAATTTTTGTATTTTTTGTAGAGACAGGGTTTCACCATATTGACTAGTCTGGTTTTAAACTCCTGAGCTCAAGTGTTTTTTAAACTCCTGAGCTCAACTGCCTCGGTCTCCCAAAGTGGTTGGATTACAGGCATGAGCCACCATGCCCAGCCAGGACTACTTATTCTATTTATTTATTATACTACTAAATTTTCTATTTCTTCTTAAACTAGTTTTGATAACTTCTATTCTCTAGGCAGTTCATGTTGTCTAAATTTCAAAACCATTGGCATAAATGATATTCTCTTTCCTAAGACTTCTACTATATTAGTAGTTCTCTCTCTCTCTCTCTCTCTCTCTTTTTTTTTTTGAGTCAGAGTTTCGCTCTGTTGCTCAGGCTAGAGAGCAACGGCACAATCTCAGTTCACTGCAACCTCTGCCTCATGGGTTCAAGCAATTCTCCTGCCTCAGCCTTCCAAGTAGCTGGGATTACAGGCATGCACTATCACGCCAGCTGATTTTTTGTATTTTTAGTAGAGACGGGGTTCCTCCATATTGGTCAGGCTGGTCTCGAACTCCCAACCTTAGATGATTCACCCGACTTGACCTCCCAAAGTGTTGGGATTACAGGTGTGAGCCACCGTGCCTGGCCTTATATTTCTTTTTCATCTATTTGTTTAGTTTCTCTCTTTTTCTTGATAACATATGTATTTGTTATTTTAAAAAATCATAACATACTGAATCCCTGTGATCCACCCTCTCAAATCAAGATCTAGACCATTGCCGATAACATGCATTTACCTGCAGTTACTTACATTCCTTGTCTCATATCCCAGTTTGCCCACTAGAGGTAGCCATTATCTTGAAATCTTAACAAATGCACTTTTATCACAGAGACAACACAAACACACGTGTAGTTGGTTGCTTACTTTTTTTTGAGATGGAGTTTAGCTCTTGTTGCCCGGCTGGAGTGCAGTGGCGTGATCTCGGCTCACAGCAGTCTCCGCCTCCTGGGTTCAAGCCATTCTTCTGCCTCAGCCTCAGAGTAGCTGGGATTACAAGTGCCCACCACCATGCCCAGATAATTTTATATTTTTAGTAGAGATGACGTTTCTCCATGTTGGCCAGACAGGTCTCAAACTCCCAACCTCAGGTGATTCACCGTCCATGACCTCCCAAAGTGTTGGGATTACAGGCGTGAGCCACTGCGTCCAGCTAACTGCTTACTTTTATTACCTATTGAATTCTAAAAAAGTTATGATACTCTATGTGGTCTTCTGAGACTTCCTGTTTTCACTAAATATAATGCTTCCATGTTCCCTGCTGTGTCCATTTTCCGGTCTATTGTGTGAATGTACCACAATTATTTATCACCACTTTCGTTGATGGATGTTGGGTCATTTCGAGTTGTTTGCTGTTAAGGACGTGGCTGCCTTGAATATTCTTGTAGTCTTTCCTTATGTTCATAAATGCATGTGTTTCTCAGGTTTGTACTTAGGAATGAGATTGCTTGGCTATAGATTTGTGAACACTTAGCTTTGAAAGAATGCCAAATAGTTTCCGATGTGGTTGAACGCTCATTTATACTTCAGGCAGCCGTATATAGATAGTCTCTATGCTCCAACTCCACTCTTAACATTTGCTATTGTTGTCTAACTTAAATTTCTTATCTTAAGGGGTTTAACGTGATATTTCACTATAGTCTGAATTCACATTTTCCTGACTAGTAATACAATTGAGCATCTTCTAAATATGTTTAATACATTTATTGGCCATGTATTCACCTTCATGAACTCTGTTCAAATGTTTGCCCTTTCGTCAGTTGGGGTGTATGTCTTTTTCTTATTTATTTGTTTATTCATTTTTTAGAGACAGGGTCTTGCTCTGTTGGCCAGGCTAGGGTGCAGTGGCAGGAACACGGCTGGCTGCAGCCTCAACTTTGCAGGCTCAAATAGTCCTCCCACCTGAGCCTCTCCAGCCTCTCGAGTAGCTGGGACTACAGGCCCTCACTACCACACCCAGCTAATTTTGTTTTGATTTTTTTTTTGTAGAGTGAGGTCTCACCTTCTTGACCAGGCTGTTGTCAAGCTCCTGGCTCAAGTGAGCCTCCCTCAGTTTCCCAAAGTGCTGGGATTATAGGCACAAGCTAACGCACCCGAACTGCCTTTTTCTTACTGATGTGTAGAAATATTTAAAACACATTCCTGTGACAGGTGAGTGTGTCAAAAGTATCTTCTGTCAGATTGTGATTTGTGTTTTTTGTTGAGTCTTTTTGCTAAGCGCAATTAAAAAAACTTAATAGAGTTGATGTTATCAATCTTTTTCTATGTTTATCATGTTTTTGTATCTTGTTTAAAAAACCATATCAGGCCGGGTGCAGTGGTTCATGCATGTAATCCCAACACTTTGGAAGGCTGAGATGGGCAGATCATTTGGGGTCTTGAGTTCGAGTTTAGCCTGGCCAACATGGCGGCGAAACCCTGTCTCTACTAAAAATACAAAAATTAGTTGGGCATGGTGGTGCACACCTGTAATCCCAGCTACTTGGGAGGCTGAGGCAGAAGAATCACTTGAACCTGAGAGGTGGAGTCTGCAGTGAGTCACGATCAAAGCACTGCACTCCAGCCTGGGGGACAGAGTGAGACTCTGTCTCAAAAAA
>NW_016107519.1:3135448-3137711 GCF_001604975.1 Cebus imitator | reverse complement strand
GGGGTTTCACCATGTTGACCAGGATGGTCTCGATCTCTTGACCTCGTGATCCACCCGCCTCGGCCTCCCAAAGTGCTGGGATTACAGGCTTGAGCCACCGCGCCCGGCCTCTTTCTTTTTTTTCTTTAGAGAGGAGGTCTTGCTCTGTTGCCCAGGCCGGAGTACAGTTCTGCAATCATGGCTCACTGCAGCCTTGACCTCCCAGGCTCAAGTGATCCTCCCACCTCAGCCTACAAAGTAGCAGAGACTACAGATGCACGCCACTATTCCTGGCTAATTTTTAAAACATTTTTTTTGCAGAGACAAAGTCTCATTATGTTGCCCAGGCTGCTCCCAACTCCTGGGCTCAAGTGATCCTCCAGCCTCAGCTTCCCAAAGTGCTGGGATCACAGTTGTGAGCCACTGCATCCAGCTACTCATTTTCTTTTTAACTCAAGGATTATTTAATAATATTTAATTTCCAAAAAGATAATTCTTAAAAGTTATCCTTTATTGTTAATTTTTATTCTCATTACCTTATGGCCAGATATTGCAAGTGATAACGTATTGATTATTTAGACTCTATTAAGAATTCCTTCATGGTTTAATAACTCAGTCTATTTTTTGGAAATGTCCCATGTGCTAGAAAAATTATCTTTCTAATTATACGCAACAGTTTAAGTTTATATTCCTATAACTCATCTCTCTGATATCTTAGTGTTGTGAACTGAATTGTGTTCCCCCAAAATTCTATGTTAAAGCCCTAGCCCCACTGTGATGGTATTTAGAGATTAGGCTTTTGGGAGGTAATTAGGTTTAGATGAAGTCAGGAGGGTGGGAAGCCCATGATGCAATTAGTGCACTTCTAAGAATAGACACCGGAGTGCTGGCGTGGTGGCTCATGCCTGTAATCCCAGCACTTTGGGAGGCCGAGGTGGGTGGATCATTTGAGTTCAGGAGTTCAAGACCAGCCTGGACAATATGAAACTTCGTCTCTACTAAAAATACACAAATTAGCTGGATGGTGGTGGCATGCGCCTGTAATCCCACCTACTCTAGAGGCTGAGGCAGGAGAATCGCTTGAGCCTGGAAGGCGGAAGTTACAGTGAGCCAAGATCGCGCCACTGCACTCCAGCCTGGGTGACAGAGTGAGACTCCATCCCCCCTGGAAAAAAAAAAGAATATACACCAGAGAGCTTGCTTGCTCTTAGTCCCTGCCATGTGAGAACCCAGCAAGAAGGTGGTTGTGTATAACCCAGGAAAACAGCTTTCACCAGAAACTGACCATTCTAGTGTCCTATCTTGAATTTATATCCTCTGGAATATAAAAGTAATTTCTGGAATATAAAAGTAATAAAAATAATTTCTGTTGTTTAAACCACCAGTGACGGTGTTTGATTTTTTTTTTTTATGGCAGTCTGAGCTAAGGCGCTCAGCTTCTTTTTTCTTTTTCTTTTTTTTTTTTTAATTTAAATTTACATTTTTAGAGATAGGTCTCATTCTGTCACCCAGGCTGGAGTCCAGTGGTGCAATTATAGTTCACTGGAGCCTTGAACTCCTGGGCTCAAGTGATCCTCCTGCCTCAGACTCCCGAATAACTGGGACTACAGGCATGCACCACCGCTCCCAGCTAATTCATTTTTTATTTATTTTAGAGATGGGGCCTCGCTATGTTGCCCATGCTGGTCTCAAACTCCTGAGCTCAAAGGATCCTACCACATTTGCCTCCAAAAGTGCTGGGATTACAGGTGAGAACCAAAGTGCTCAGCCTGTCTTTGATCTATCAGCTTTTGGGAGGAAGGTCCAAAAATTTTTAAATACAATTTTTTGGTTATATCTTCTTATAGTGCGATCAGTGTTGTTGTTTTAACTTATTTCAAGTCTAAGTTATTAGGTACATATACCTGTAAAGTAACTATATGTCTTATGCTTATTATTCTATTATTATATCACAACTTTCCACCCCTTATAATTTTTTTTAATTTTAGCTTAAGTTTTTTGATCAGATAATAAGGTTTCTAGTCTGATTTATTTTGGTTCGTATATGTTCAGTTGTTGCCTGAGGTAGAGATTGTCATGCAGAAAATATATTAGTGTTTCTGGGATCAACTCCTGTTAAGATGCAAAGGAGAGCCGGGCGCGGTGGCTCACGCCTGTAATCCCAGCACTTTGGGAGGTTGAGGCGGGTGGATCACGAGGTCAAGAGATCGAGACCATCCTGGTCAACATGGTGAAACCCCCGTCTCTACTAAAAATACAAAAAATCAGCTGGGCATGGTGGCGT
>NW_016107519.1:3131756-3133573 GCF_001604975.1 Cebus imitator | reverse complement strand
CCTCCCGAGTAGCTGGATTACAGGCATGTGTCACCACACCCAGCTAATCTTTTTTTATTTTTAGTAGAGACAGGGGTCTCACCATATTGGCCAGGGTGGTCTCGAATTCCTGACCTCAAGTGATCTGCCTGCCTCGGCCTCCCAAAGTGCTGGGATTACAGGCATGAGCCACTGCACACAGCTGGTAATTCATTTTTAATTTGTTGAGAAAACACCATGCTACTTTCCAAGTGGTTGCACCATTTTGCAATCACACCAACCGTGCAAAGCATTCCAATTTTCCCACATACTTGATGTCAATTGTCTCTTTTTATTTTTTGAATAGTAGCTATCCTAATGGGTCTGAGGTAGAATTTCACTGTGGTTTAATTTGCATTTTCTTTTTATTTTTTTCTTTTGAGATGAGATTCCATTCTGTCACCCAGGGTGGGGTGCAGTGGCAAGATCTCCACTCATTGCAACCTCCGCCTCCCGGGCTCAATCAATTCTCCTACCTTTTCCCCTTATAGGATACAGAGTAACATCCTAGGAAGGGTTATCAACTAAGCCACAAGTCTCAATGATCTGTTCTAGGCTTTCTTTTTCTGGAAATAATGACTCTCTTAAAGTGGATAAGCAAAAACCAATGAGCTGTGTCAACTGCAAGAGTTTTAACCTCTCTGTAAGCCTTTTCAGCTTCTATGGTAGTAATCAGAAAACATTATGAGGAGTGTTTCAAGAGAGTCTTCATGACTTGTAATTGTTAGCTGGAATCAGGGAATATTCAACTAGCAACGATAAAATTTTTGAAAATCTAAGTCTCTCCTGGGCCTTGTAATTAATGTTCAAAGTTCAGCATGTAAATGGTATAATATGTGAATATAAGAACTTCTTCTGTAATACTATTTTCTAAAAAGTAGACTTTGTCATGAGGAGGGTTCATTTCAGACTTTTCCAGAATTAAGGGTCTGTGTTATACGGTGATTTTTCTCATAAAATAATCTTATAGCATGGCCCATTTTGAGGCTTTGCTACATAAACTTGTCTGCTCACATAACCATGGGTGGCATTATTTGTAAACATATTTTTAAAGATGAGGAAGCTTTTTTTAGAGATTAGGAAGAGGTACATAATGTTTTCAAAAAAAGAGAACAGGCCAGGCACTGTGGCTCATGCCACTAATCCCAGGACTATGGGATGCTGAGGCAGGCAGATCACTTGAGGTCACAAGTGTGAGACTAGCCTGGCCAACATGGCGAAACCCCGTCTCCAGTAAAAATACAAAAACTAGCCGGGCGGGGTGGTGGGTGCCTGTAATCCCAGCTACTGGGGAGGCTGAGGCAAGATAATTGCTTGAACCTGGGAGGCGGAGGTTGCAGTGAGCTAAGATCGCACCACTGCACTCCAGCATGGGTGAAGAGCAAAACTCCCTCTCAAATAAATAAATAAATAAATAAGAACAACACTTAAAAAATCAATTAGCCAATTAGGAAGGTTTTCCTTCAGCTTCTTTCCTACTAACTACTAATTTCTACAATTTCATAGATTTACTAAAATATATGAGTTTATGAATGTCCTGTTAGAAAGTAGACTAATTCTGGATTTTAGTTATCATTTGTAATACTAGATTACAAATGAACTGACTTAAAATTTGATTTTCATTCAGAGAATGTTATTAACATTGTTAAGATTTTCTAATTTAAATACTTCTGCAACTATTTTAATAAGTTGCTATATTTTAAATTAGTATGCAGCTTCAGTAATATTAACTATAATTACATTTTAAAAATCAACCTCTTAAAAACTTTAAAAAATATAAGGTTCCAAATGACCTGTTA
>NW_016107519.1:3127450-3129897 GCF_001604975.1 Cebus imitator | reverse complement strand
GTAAGCCACCACACTGGGCAGTAATTTTGACTTTTGACAGTTCATAAGATCTAATACTTACTTAAATTTTAAAAAATTAATATAATATTATGTTATATATATGTATATGTTTCTATATATCAGAGTCCTAATGTTAGAATAACAGGCCATAGTATATAATTTAAATTTATATTTTAATAGATAATTTTACTAATTTATACTCCAACTGTCAATAAATGAAAGTAACTTTTATTTCATGTTTCATATCCACTGGTTGCTAACAACTTTTCCTTTTTTGGCTATTTAATAAGTGTAACGCACTTTGATTTTTGTTTTAGGATACTTATGTAGCTCAATTTGTGATAGCAAAGAATTGATAATACTCTAAACATTAATAAATATGCAAGTGCAAATAATTACAAGTTAGAAATATATTTATTGAGGAACATTTATTATTAGCCATGAAAAGGAATGAAGTGAGGATATATACTTGCCCAAGCACTTATGTAGTGCTTCCTTGTACTAGAACTATAGTAAGCACTTTACACATTTTAACACATCTTATTTGCATTACAGCACTATGCGGTAGGTACTGTTGTTTATATCTATCTCGAAAATAAAGGAATCAAGGCAGCACGATATGTCACCCCTGTGGACTACTATACAATAATGAAAAGGAATCAGGTGGCCCTAGTTGTACTGATCTGGAGCAACGTCTATAACATATTGTTACCTGAGAAATAAAATGTGAGAATAACACAATATTATTCGATTTTATGTTTTTAAAATATAAGTGTTTCTGGAAACATATCTAAGTATAGAATCAAATATAGAATGGTATTTTATTAATAGTTTGGAATTGGACAAGTTATGAGGAAGGCTCCCGTTGATGTCTAATACCTAATTTTAAAAGAAAGGAAGCAAGAAAAGAAAGTAATAGAATAAAGAAATGAAATAGAGTTCCTCCTTAACGGTGAGGCAAACTTTGGGGCTAGGGAATACATTAAGCAGTTCTTTTCTTCCACCCAGTGATGGAGGACAAAAGGGTTCTTAATCTGTTTGGAATTTGGAAGCGTTCAGTGCAAACTCTTTCCCATAGTTTACAGTTAACTCAGTCTATTTAAACAGAATCACTACGTATTCCCCAAATTTGTTATTATATGATCTGATATTTACTACACTACAAATTGATAACTACCACACAACTTCTTTTCCGTTCTCTACTTTCAGAGATTGTTATATTAGCCTCCAGGTTTTTTGTCCTGAAAACAAGAGCAATGGAAAATTTTGTTTCTTAAGTAAACTGGTCTCAAATAACTCTCTAAAATCTTTCATTTCCTTTCCTAGAATTTCTGTAAGAGAGCTCAAGCTAAACCCATTAGACTATATTTCAAATGGCTTTCGGCCATTTCCTTGACTACAATTCAATTTCTCTAGGTGGAACCAGACATTTTCTTAGTGCACTAGGGGATGAAAATGTATAGTTTTCTAAGGAAATGTATAACCTATTCCTACTGTAAACTCTAGGCCAGGAGGTACATCAGAAAAATTGTGTAAACTATGTAACAAAAATAAATTAGTAAGTATATGCTGTACACCTAGTTATGCCAGGCATGGGAATGCAAAGGTAAATAACACATTATTCCTGCCCTCCAAGAGACTAGAGAGATAGAGTTGTAAACAACTAAACTTGTATTATTTAAGCCTATATTACAATATTTCACATGCTGTAGTATTTAAGAGAAAAACTTGGCAGGACATTGTGGCTCATGCCTGTAATCCAGCACTTTGGGAGGCTGAGGCAGGGGGATCACTTGAGGCCAGAAGTTCAAGACCAGCCTGGTTAACATGGTGAAACCCCGTCTCTACAAAAAATACAAAAATTATCTTTTTGTATTTAGCTGAGTGTTGTGGTTTGCACCTGTGGTCCCAGCTACTTGGAAGGGTGAGGCAGAGAATTGCTTAAACCCAGGAGGTGGAGGTTGCGGTGAGTGGAGATTGTGCCACTGCACTCTAGCTTGGGCAACAGAGCAGGGGGGAAAAAAAAGAAAGAAAAGAAAAACTTTAGGCAAAATAAAGTTACAGAGTTTATTTGAGCATTAAGGGATTCATGAATTGCACAACACTCAAAACTGGAGGAGATTCAGAGAGCTCTACCCTAGTAGTGTGAGTAGGGAGCTTTCATAGGCTGAAGATGGAAGCACGGTAAAGACATTACTTGATTGGCTATAGCTAAGTGTTTTCCTTATTTGGGTATAGTTTGAGGTCCCTAGTTTTATAACCAATTAGCTATTTGGCTTTCTGTGATTGGTTAAAGCTCAATTCAAAATTAATCAGATACAAGGAATGCCTCCAAGTTATGATTTGCTTGTATAAGGGTTGTAGGTACAGAAACAACTCCAGGCAAATGGCTTTCTGCTTGCTTGCCTGCTTGCTTGCTTGCTTTTTTTTTTTTTCTTTTTTTTTTT
>NW_016107519.1:3125950-3127121 GCF_001604975.1 Cebus imitator | reverse complement strand
CTCTCTTTCTCTCTTTGTTTTTTTTTGCAGAGGGTGGGGGGGGGATGGGGGGGTTGGGAGAGGCAGGGAGAGGATTTTGTCAACCAAGCTACCATGTGGTGGCACCATGACTGCTCACTGCAGTGTTCACCTGGGCTCGGCTGATCCTCCCACTTCAGCCTTCTGAGTGGTTGGGACTGCAGGTGTGCGCCACAACACCTGGCTTATTTGTTTCTTTTTTGTAGAGACGGGGTCTTGCCATGTTGCCCAGGCTGGTCTCAGTCTCTTGAGCTCAAGCGATCCTTCTGCTTCAGCCTCCCAAAGTGGCGGATTACAGGCATGAGCCCCTGAACCTGGCCAGAAACTACTTTCCATATCATCAAGTGAGGTATTTCTATAAAATTCTACTTTTCATAATTACCAAACCAAGTATACAATGTCTTATGTTAATTTAATCAAATATTTAATATAAATAATAGCTTCCAGTGTAAGAAATTTTCAACACTTAGCTTTATGGTCTGGAAACTTACATATTTTGAATTTTAATTTATTACTGTACATTTTTTACTGCACAGTAATATAGTAGGATGATCACTACAACTTTTTAAAATAAATATATATTACAGTAGGATACAATTCTGTGGGGGAAGTGAAATAAATACAAGTGTGAATGAGAAAAAGGAACCACATAAAATGTCCTACTACTAAAGAATTTATCATCTGTGTACTTTTTAAGGGAATGATTATAAGTGCCAAATCAATAAAGTACTTTTACTGAGGTGGGAGTATCACTTGAGTCTAGGAGTTTGAGATCAGCCTGGGCAACATAGGGAGATTGTCTCTACAAAAAAAAAAAAAAAAATTAGCCAGGCATGGTGGCATACACCTGTAGTTCCAGCTACTTGGGAGGCTGAGGTGGGAGGATTGCTTGAGCCTGGGAGGTTGAAGCTGCAGTGGGCCATAATCCTGCCACTGCATCCCAGCCTGAGCTACAGGAAGAGATCTTGTCTGAAAAAAATCAATCAAACAATCAATAAAAAATAATTTTGAGTCCAGGGGCAGTGGCTCACACTGAAATCCCAGCACTTCGAAAGACTGAGGCAGGTGGATCACAAGGTCAGAAGTTTGAGACCAGCCTGGCCAACACAGAGTTAGACTTTCTGTAAGAGAGATCAAACTAACACAGTAAAAC
>NW_016107519.1:3101996-3125940 GCF_001604975.1 Cebus imitator | reverse complement strand
TAAAAATCCAAAAAATTAGCTGTGTGTGGTGGCAGCCACCTGTAATCCCAGGTACTCAGGAGGCTGAGGCGGGAGAATCGCTTGAACCTGGAAGTGAGCCAAGATTGCACCACTGCACTCCAGCCAGGGTGACAATGCCAGACTCTGTCTCAAAAAAAAAACAAAGGTAAATTTTGAAATAGCTCATAATTTTCAGAATAAATTTTTCTTTTTGCTAAGATGGGACAGGTTTTATTAGCCCCTTTTCGGTTTTATGGATGTACGTGATGAGAAAACTGGCTAGCAAATACGTAGACAAAAATAGAACGTTTGTGTAATGCCATCTCTCAATTATTTTGAACCCTTGGGGGCATTACATGCTAAAAGCTATATTGAAATTAGGTTTGCACGGCTGCCATCACATAATAATGCAAACTGGGTGGTTTAAAACAGCACAGATTTATTGTCCTACTGCTCTGGAGGTTAGAAGTCTGAAGTCAAGGTGTTAGCTTAGCCAAACTCTCCGACAGCTCTAGAGGGGAACTGCCGCCTGCTCTTCTAGCTTTTGTTTTTTTGCTGGCAATCCTTGGAGTTCCTTGGCTTGTATATGCAACATTCCAGTCATATGGCTGTCTTCTCCCCAAGTTTCTCAGGTTTTCTGCCTCTGTATGTGTCTGCCTCTGTGTCCAAATTTCTCCTTTTCATAAATATGTCAGTCATATTGGATTAGGGCTCTTCCTAATGACAATATTTTAACTTGATTACTTCTACAAAGACTCTATTTCCAAATAAGATCACATTACAAAGTACTGGGAAATAATAGGACTTCAACATATATATTTGGGAGTGAGGGAGGATTAAACTCACAATACCATGCATGTGTGTTTTATAATTGGTCCAAAATAATTTTAATAATCAATCCGCTGACATCCAAATTAGCTCTTCATTCAATTTTGTTGAAGATAAAAGAACTGAAAACTACTTGATGTCCAAAAAGAATTTGTCATCCAGTCATCAGAGTCATTCATTTACATTCAAATTTATACCAGTGTTTCAAATTGTCCTCTCGTTGGGCATTTTGAAGTCTTTTTTACCAGGAGGCAGCTTGCCTTAATGGGATTCTGGGGTGAGATGCCTGCTTTTTGTTTTTCAGTGGGAGAAGGGTAGATGGGAATGGGGCAGATCTGTTTTAGGTACGTGTACAACTGAATTTGAGGATCTGGAAATGGATTATTCTAAAACTGCTCTTGCCCGGTACCCAGTTGGTATGCATGCCCAAGTGTGAAATTTTCTGCTTTAAAGATGAAGTAGTTCACCAGACTGAGTGGAAGCCAGGTTTTTACTAGTTTGAGGACATAGCAAAAAGACAGTCTGTTAAAAGCATGCAGGATTGTTGGGGTAGAGTAAATTACCCGATGTGTGTAGTCTGTAGACTGTCTAAGGGGAATGAGAAGGGAGATGGAGCTGCATCGGTGGGAGTCACTGTAAATATGTGAGCCATAGAAAGAACTCTAGAACCGATTCTTTAGGCAATGGGGGCTATTAGGCAGCCTTGGTAGACACAGACCTCTTGTAGCGACTCTCTTTCGCTATGCATATCTGGAAGGACTCTGTAGGTATTTAAAACAATACTAGGAAAGAAACAAGAACAATTGTCAGAGACACAGTTACTTAGCAATCAAATATTACACTTTGCTCAGGATCAAATAATTTTAAAAAGGTATTTTGGGGGACTTTAAATGTAAAAAGTAGCAGTTAATGTGAAAGTAACCTCCTATTATGAGAATTAGATATTAAGGACAGGATAATGAAATGACTGATGGTCATTGTAATCTGACTCTGTTAATGAGAAATACAGTTTAAATAAATTATAGTTCAACTGAGTATTATGCAGTCCTGAAAAAGAATGGAGTATATCTATGCATATTGATGTGAACTCAGCTTTAAGATACATTGTTGAATTAAAAAAAAAAGTTGTAGAAAAAGAATATATACTTTTACATTAGAGATGGTTCTGGAAAGTGTTAGAAGAACTGGTAACAGTGGTTATTTCTGGGGAGGCAGATTGGAAGGCTGGAGGCTTCTTGAGGGGGTAAGAGAAGTCTTACTTTTCACTGTGAATATCCACTTCAATCACCTCTCCTTCCATGTCCTATTTATTTAGTTATTTAGAGGTGGCGTCTGATTCTGTTGCCCAGGCTGGAGGGCAGTGGTGCGATCTGAGCTCTCACTGCAGCCTCTGCCTCCTAGGTTCAAGCAATTCTCTGGGCCTCAGCCTCCTAAGTAGCTGGGATTACAGGTGCTCACCACCATGCCCAGCTAATTTTTGTACTTTTAGTATAGACGGGGTTTTGCCACATTGGCCAGGCTGGTCTGGAACTTCTGACCTTAGGTGATGCACCTACCTTGGCCTCCCAAAGTGCTGGGATTACAGGCTGAGCCACCTTGCCCAGCTCCTATTTTTTATTTTGAAGAAAACAAAATAAAAACAAAACAAAGTCAAAATGGAAAAAATAATCCAACATCTCTGAGACTGTTATAGAGAACAACCACAGTATTATAGTGATATAATTAAATTAAAACACAGAACTAAATTTGAAGTTGGTTACAAATCAATAATTATTTATATTCAACTGTTTTTCCAAGTTTGTTGGAAAAGAAGTAAAAAGCAATAATAAGTAGAATACTCTGTGATATTTTACTTACAAATTTTAGACTAATTTCATTTTTGGGGGGTTGGGCAGGGGGACAGAGTCTCACTCTGTTGCCCAGGCTGGAGTGCAATGTTGTGATCTTGGCTCACTGAAACCTCTGCCTCCCAGGTTTAAGTGATTCTCATGCCTCAGCCTCCCAAGTAGCTGGGACTACAGGTGTGCACCACTGCTCTTGGCTCATTTTTGTATTTTCAGTAGAGGCAGGACACTATGTTGGACAGGCTGGTCTCGAACTCCTGGCCTCAAGTGATCTGCCACCTCAGCCTCCCAAAGTGCTGGGATTACAGGTGTCAGCCCCTGTGCCCTGTAATTTTAGACTAATTTCTTTTAAAAGTCCAGACAATTCAAAGTAGTACTAATTTATTGGTCTACTTAGGACAGCTCCTTTTAGCTATTGTTCTTTTCTTTTCTTTTCTTTTCTTTTCTTTTTTAAGATGAGGTTTCACCATGATGGCCATGCTGTTCTTGAACTCCTGACCTCAGGTGATCCACCCACCTTGGCCTCCCAAAGTGCTAGGATTACAGGCGTGAGCCACCGCGCCCTAGCCATTGTTCTTGAAGATTCAGCTTCTACCTTTTGTGAAGCTTCTCATCTTTTTTTGTAGAAAATCGATCAATTTGGTAATAATTTAGTATTATTTAATATTTAGAAAAGTTTTTTCTGTGTCTGAATTTTAAATGAGTTCCCACATTTTAGAAATGCTTCTCTGTACCCCACATCTTCCCATCATTAAGTCCCATCAACTCACTTCTTTCCCCTCCATTGCCACCACCCTATTTTAGGCTACCAGTGTCAGTTCTTGCTCAGACAACTCAACAGCTTCTAAAATTCTACTCTTGCTACCATTCCCCACAAAGCGGCCAGGGTTATATGCTTAAGATTTACAGTACATTGTGTCATTTTTCCACTGAAATTCCCTTTTTATGGATTTGCCATACACTACGGTAACATCCTGACCCCTTGGTGTGGTCTCCAAGGCCCTCCAGGAGCCGCCCTGCCTGCTCTTCACTCTCCTTTCCCATGACTCTTCCCCACCTGGCTGATGGTCTTCTCTTTCTTAGGAGACGTTTAATTTTTGATTTTCCTGATGTTCAGAACATTATTTCTCTGGTTCTTCTAATGGCTGCTCCTTTGGCAAACGGTAGTTTAAATGTTACTTCCTCAGAAAAGTATTCCACATGCTGGGCACGGTGGCTCATGCCTGTAATCCCAGCACTTTGGGAGGCCGAGGCAGGCGGATTACGAGGTCAGGGGTTTGAGACCAGCCTGGCCAAGTTGGTGAAACCCCATCTCTACTAAAAATACAAAAATTAGCCGGGTGTGGTGGTGCATGCCTGTAGTTCCAGCTACTCGGTAGGCTGAGGCAGGAGAATTGCTTGAACCGGGAGGTGGAGGTTGCAGTGGGCCTAGACTTTACCATTGCACTCCAGCCTGGGTAACAGAGAAAGACTCCATCAGAAAAATAAAAAGAAAAGTCTTCCATAATCATTAGTGACGGTCCCCATGGTTATTCTCTGTTGCAGAACTCTGATTCCAACTAGCACTGGATTGCACTTACTTTATTCATTTTATTGACTTTGCTTATCGGCTCTCTGGTCTAGTAGAGATTCTACATCCATGAGGGTAGGAATTACATCTGTGTGATTCACCGTTATATACCTAGCACTTGCCATACTGTCTGGCATAACGTAGACTCCCAGTTAATATTTGCGGAATGAATGAACAACAAAGATCTGAGTAAAAGTTCCACAGTACGTTTATAATAATGACTAATTTTTGTTACCACCACAAAGTATACATTTAAAGAATGATTAGATCCAAAATTAGTTCCTTACAATTATAGATGTGGTGTCTTAAAAGCATTTTATATCCCATCAAGTAATTAAAAAGTGTGTCTAATGTCTTCATCTCCTTACCTGTTAGTATGATGCCTCTCTGAAGAATGTCATTTTTCCATGGTTGGATCCTTAGATTTGATTTCTTATCAATGTTTTAGGAACAGGAGGAAGCCAAAGTACAATTCTTTGTGTAGCTACATATTATTCACCATGGTATGTATGTCTTATTTTTCTTTTTTTTTTCTTGAGACGGAGTTTTGCTCTTGTTGCCCAGGCTGCAGTGCAATGGCATGATGTCAGCTCACTGCAACCTGTACCTCCTGGGATCAAATGGTTCTCCTGCTTCAGCCTCCCGCGTAGCTGGGATTACAGGCACACGCCACCACACCTGGCTAATTTTTTGTATTTTTTAGTAGAGACAGGGTTTCACCATGTTGGCCAGGATGGTCTCAAACTTCTAACCTCATGTGATCCATCTGCCATGGCCTTCCGAAGTGCTGGGATTACAGGCATGAGCCACTGAGCCTGGCCGGTATGTATCTCTTCTTAAAAATCTATTTACATATCCTACAACAGCAAAATGAAGATGACCACTCTATTCTAAATAATAATTTCATTTTTCTAGATACACCAGTTCTTTTTTTTTTTTTTGAGAAGTAATCTCGCTCCGTCGCCCAGGCTGGAGTGGAGTGGCTCGATCTCGTCTCGCTGCAACCTCTGCCTCCTGGGTTCAAGCAATTCTTCTGCCTCAGCTTCCCAAGTACCTGAGATTACAGGCATGTGCCACCATACCCAGCTAATTTTGTATTTTTAGTAGAGACAGGGTTTATCCATGTTGGTCAGGCTGGTCTCAAACTCCCAATCTCAGGTGACCCACCCGCCTCAGCCTCACAAAGTGCTGGGATGACAGGCGTGAGCCACCGTGTCCGGTGATATCACCATTTCTTTACAGAATCTTTTCTTCACTCTATGCCACATAATTAAAAAAAAAATTAGCAAGACATAATTCTTGTGGGATGACATGAATGTTTTTAAAACATCCTGTAGGTTAAAAAGAAATTGTTACATCAACATATTTATCATGAAAACAAGAATAAGATACCACTATATGTCTATTAGAATGGTGAAAATCCCAAATACTGACAATACCAAGTGCTGACCAAGATGTGGAACAGCAGGAACTCTCATTCACTGCTGGTGGGAACGTAAAATTCCACTGCAGAAGACAGTTGACAGTTTCTTTTTTTTCCTCTTTTTTTGAGACAGAGTCTTGCTCTGTTGCCCAGGCTGAGTGCAGTGGCATGGTCTCAGCTCACTACAACCTCCGCCTCCCAGGTTCGAGCAAGTCTCCTGCCTCAGCCTCCCAAGTAGCTGGGAGTACAGGCACGTACTAACATTCCTGGCTAATTTTTGTATTTTTAGTAGAGACAGGGTTTCACTAAGTTGGCCAGGCTGGTCTCGAACTCCTGACCTTGTGATCCACCTGCCTCAGCCTCCCAAAGTGCTGGGATTACAGGCATGAGCCACTGCGTCCGGCCACCAGTTGACAGTTTCTTACAGAACTAAACATACTCCAACCATATGATCCAGCTTACCGCTCTTCTTGGAATTTGCCCAAATGAGTTGAAAACTTATGTCCACACAAAAACCTGTACACGCGTATTTATAGAAGCATTATTCGTAATTGTCAAAACTTGGATGCAGCCAAGATGTCCTTCAGTAGGTAAATGGATAAATGAACTGTGGTACATCCAGGCAACACAATATTATTCAGCAGTAAAAAGAAATGAACTACCAAGCCATGAAAAGACATGGAGGAAACTTAAATGCATATTGCTAAGGGAAAGGAAAGCAGCTGATCTGAAAAGGCTGAATACTGTATGAGTCTAACGTAAGACATTCTGGTAATGACAAAATCATAGAGACAGCAGAAAAATGAATGGTTGGTTACTAGGAAAACAGGGGAGGGAGAGAGAGGGGGAGATGAACTACACCAAGATATGAAACTGAGAGTAAACTCTAATATAAACTATGGACTTTAAGTAATAATGATGTGTTCATGTAGTTTCATGAGTTGTAACAAAATGTACCACTCTGGTGGGGGATGTCGCTAGTGGGGAAGGCTATGCAGGTGTGGAATGGGGTATGTGGGAACTCTCAGAATTTTCTGCTCAAACTTTCTGTGAACCTAAAACTGTTCTAAGAAATAAAGTCAAATAAAAATGTTAACAACTATCCTTATGTGAAGGGTAATTGGTCATTTTTTTTCCCTTGTAGTTTTCAGGTTTTCCAAGTTGTGGTTTTTTGTTGTTGTTGTTGTTGTTGTTTGTTTGTTTGTTGTTGTTGTTTTTAAATCACTGGGGGCAGGGCAAGCCTACAATCCCAGCACTTTGGGAGGCTGAGGCAGGAGGATTGCTTGAGGTGAGTTCATGACCAGCCTGGGGAACATAGCAAAAGCCTATCTATACAAAAAACTACAAAAATTATCTGGGTATGGTGGCAGGTGCCTGTTGTCCCAGCCAGTAGGGAAGTTGAGGTGAGAGGATTGCATGAGCCCAGGAGGTGGAGGCTGCAGTGAGCCATGATTATTCCACTGCACTCCAGCCTAGGCAACCGGGTGACCCTGTTGAAAGAAAGAAAAAATAAAAGAGAAGAAAGGAAAATAAAGAAAAGAAAAGAAGGGAGGAAGGAGAGGAAGAGGGAAAGAAAAGGAAGGAAGGAAAAGAAAGAAAGAAAAAGAAAGAAAGAAGGAAAGAGAGAGAGAAAGAAAGAGAAAGAAAGAAAGAAAAAGAAAAGAAAGACAAGACATGGTGACTCACATGCATAATCCTAACACTTTGGGAGATTTAGGTGGGAGGGTTACTTAAACCCAGGAGCTGGAGACCAGACTGGACTGTTATCATAGTGAGATCTCTTCTTTACAAAATAAACAACAAAAAAATTTAACTGGGTATGGATGGTGGCATGTGCCTGTGGTCTTGGCTACTTGGGAAGCTGAAATAAATAAATAAATAAATAAATATTTTTTAAAAATTAAAAATCATTTTGTATTTATTACCTTTAGAAGTAGGAAAAAGTATTTTAAAACATAAGAATGCTATGATTCAAAACTTTCAGACCTGCTTAATTTTAGATTTTAATCTCTTAGTGAATACCTACTGGTAAATTAAGTTTAGCCTAAAGACACCTGCTTACATATTTTAAGTTTGGCCTAAAAGTGTCCCCTTACACAGTGAACTGCAATTCAGCTGGATACGTAAACAGACTGTAACCTATTCTTGTACAAATCAGGGAGTTTCGGCCAATCACATGCGGCCAACTGTTCAAACCACGTTCAAATAAGGCAAACGCCAAGGTGTATTCTTTCTACCCATAATCCTCTCTGACCAGGTAGCAGCTTCGTAGTCAGTCACTCTGAACCTATTTCGGTTCTGGGTCCTGCCCAATTAGCAAATAATTCTTTGCTCAAAATTAAATTGTTAAATTTAATTTGTCTAAAGTTTCAGTTTTGACATTGCCCAGTGTAGAAATTCAATAAATAACAGTTGACAATATAAGGAGCCCTTTCAGTTTATTATTTCATAAAATCACAGAATTTATTTCTGGAAAGGATCTCAGAAATAATCTAATCTTACCCTTCAAAATTTGCTTCTGTATTGCAATGAGTACCTCTAAAGCAAGCTTGTCCAACCAGTGGCCAGCAGGCGGCATGTAGCCCAGGATGGCTTTCAATGCATTTGTTCCAACACAAATTCGTAAACTTTCTTAAAACATCATAAGATTTTTTTTTGTTATTTAAAAGTGTATTTATTTCAGCTCCTAAGTTATTGTTAGCGTATTTTATGTGTGTCCCAAGACAATAATTCTTTCAATGTGGGCCAGGGAAGATGGACACCCACGCTCTAAAGCTTAATGGAACTTGGTGGGCTGTGCTGCCTGGGAGATAAAATGAATAACAAGAAAGCACAGGCAGCAGTAGCAAAAACAGACAAATGAGATACATTACAAAGCTTCTGTACAGTAAAGGAAACAATCAACAGAGTGAAGAGACAACCTACGAAATGGGAGAATATATTTACAAACCATATGTCTGATAAGAGATTGATATCCACAATAGATAAGGAACTCAAATAACTCAATAGCAAGAAAACAACCCGATTTAAAAATGGGCAAAAGAATAAAAATTAAAAAAAAAAAAAAGAAAAAAAACAGGCAAAGGGACCGGAAGTGGTGGCTTACTCCTGTGATCCCAGTACTTTGGGAGGTCAAGGCGGGCAGATTAGTTGAAGTCAGGAGTTTGAGACCAGCCTGGTCAACACAATGAAGCTACATCTCCACTAAAAAAAAAAAAAAGAAAATAAAAATAAAATGAGATGGGCGTCATGGTGTGCACCTGTAATTCCAGCTACTTGGTAGCCTGAGGCGGGAGGATTGCTTGAACCTTGGAGGTGAATGTTGCAGTTAGCTGAGATGAGGCCATTGCACTCCAGCCTGGGTGACAGAGCTGGACTCCATCTCCAAAATAAAGTAAAATAGGCAGACAAAATAATACATATGCTAGCAATCATGTGGAAGAAAGGGAACCCTTGCACACTGTTGCTGGGAATGTAAATTAATACAGCCATAATGGAAAACAGTATGATGGTTTCTCAATAAATAAAAAATAAAAAAACAGACTACCATGTATTCTAGTAATCCTGCTAGTGAGTATATATTCAAAGGAAATGAAATCAGTACCTTGGTACTTATACTCTCATGTTCATTGCAGTATTATTTATAATAGCCAGATGTGAAATCAATATAAGTGTCCATCAACAGATGAAAGGATAAAGAAAATGTGCTATATATACACAATGGAATACTATTCAGCCTTAAAAAGAAGGAAATCCTGTTGTTTGTGACAACATGGATGAACCTGGAGGATATTGTTAAGTGAAATAAGCCAGGCACAGAAAGACAAAAACCACCTAATTTCACATGTGGAATCTTAAAAAAGTTGAACTCGTAGAAGCAGAGAGTAGAATGGTGATTACCAAGGGGCTGGGGTGGTGGCATGGGGGTTTGGTGGAATTTAGAGGATATGGGTCAAAAGATATAAATTTTAGTTTGATAGAAGTTCAAGAGAATGTTCACCATATTGTGCAACATGGTGATTAAAATCAATAACAGAGGTGGGCGCAGTGGCCCAAGTCTGTAATCCCAGCACTTTGGGAGGCTGAGGCAGGCAGATCACGAGGTCAGGAGTTTGAGACCAGCCTGGCCAGCATGGCGAAACCCCGTATCTACTGAAGATACAAAAAAATTAGCTAGGCATGGTGATGAGCCCCTATAATCCCAGGTACTAAGCAGGCTGAGGCAGGAGAATCGCTTGAATCCGGGAGGTGGAGGTTGTAGTGAACCGAGATCGTGCCATTGCACTCCAGCCTGGGTGAGGGGGCAAGACTCCATCTCAGAAAAAAAAAAAAAAATCACTAACAGTATATTGTATTCTTAAAAATAGCTGAGAGTAGATTTTAAGTATTCCTACCACAAAAAATCATAAGTATGTGAGGTTATGCCTATATTATTTAGTCATTGCGCAATGTATATTTCGAAACATCATGTTGTATGCAGTAAATACATTCAAATTTCATCAATTAAAATAAATACATCTAATTTTTTAGAAAAAGAAGAAGCACGATGGGACACTTATTCCAGTGTGAACTGGCTAGAAAGAGTGAAGGGCAATCTTTGTTAAGAATATAACGGCAAACATTTTTTTATTACTCAATAATAAAGGCACAGGAACTCAGAGGAAAGGAATATTTACGATAAACTGGAAAAATGAGATGGGATTGCTTGGAGGCATTGGGATCCCAAAGGATGAGAAGATTATAAGGAAAGAAGAAGGGATTTTCCTTTAAGGGTCTAGGATGTAAAATTCTCTCAGTTCATTGAAGAAATTGAGGCTCAGAGAGTGGAGGGTCACAGTGGTTTGAATATTTGTCCCCCCCGCAGCTCATGTTGAAATGTAATTGCTATTGTGATGGTATCAAGAAGATATGAAGACCTCTCATGAATAGATTAATGCTGTCATCAGGGACGTAGGTTTCCTTATCGCAGGACTGGGCTTGTCCCCTCTTGCTCTAACTCTCATCCTCTCTCAGCCTTTCAGACATGTGATGCTTTCCTTGATGTTATGACATAGCAAGAAGGCCCATGCCAGATGCCAGCACGTTGATATTGGCCTTCCCTCCCTCGAGAATGGTGAGTCAGCAAATTTCTGTTATTTTAGAAATTATTCAGTCTTATATATTCTGTTCTAGAAGCACTAAATGAATGAAGACAGTCACAAAGCTAACAAGTAGTGAAATCAGCATCAACGTCACCTCTGCATACTTTTCTAGGCATTGTTAATAAACTTCATTACTCTTTCATAAAGTGTAAAACGTATTGTTAGGAAAGAATAAGTATTCCCTATATTTAGGAAGAATGGCAACTTAAAGCTCTATTTTTAAAATTTCAATCTATAGGCCGGGCGCCATGGCTCATGCCTATAATCCCAGCACTTTGGGAGGCTGAGGCAGGCGGATCATGAGGTGAAGAAATGGAGACCGTTTTGGCCAACATGGTGAAATCCCTTCTCTACTAAAAATACAAAAATTAGCTGGGTGTGGTGGTGTGGTCCTGTAGTCCCAGATACTTGGGAGGCTGAGGCAGGAAAATCGCTTGAACCCATGAGGTGGAGGTTGCAGTGAGCTGAGATTACGCCACTGCACTCCAGCCTGGAGACAGAGCAAGACTCCATCTCAAAAAAAAATAATAATCTATAGTTCATTCCAGATTACTCTCAGTTTCCGATATCATCTTGAGGTTTTTTTTTTCCTATTTTTTTTTTTTTNAAAAAAAGAAAAAAAAATTAATTAGCTAATGTATTAGTCAAAAGTCTTACATTTTAAGGCACAAAAGGTGAACCCTTAATGGATACACTTTTTTTTTTTTTGAGAGATGGAGTTTCACTCTTGTTGCCCAGGCTGGAGTGCAATGGCATGATCTGGGCTCACTGCAACCTCCACCTCCCAGGTTCAAGCGATTCTCCTGCCTCAGCCTCCCGAGTACCTGGGATTACAGGCATGAGCCCCCACGCCCGGCGAATTTTGTATTTTTAGTAGAGATGGGGTTTCTCCATGTTGGTCAGGCTGGTCTCGAACTCCCAACCACAGGTGATCTGCCTACCTTGGCCTCCCAAAGTGCTGAGATTACAGGTGTGAGCCACCGGCACCTGGCCTCATCTTGTGTTTTTTCATCTGATTTCAAGCTTAAATTTATCCATGACTATGACTTGCTTTCTCCAGAGTAGTATTTTTAAAATCACAGTTTGTAAGCCATGAAATGAACTTGGTGTGTTGCAACTATTATTATTTTTTTTAAAAGAAGGACTAAAACCGCATAGATTAGATTTAAATATACTTGAATGGATAATATTAAAATGCATCTAAGACAGTGAAGGAAATAATTATTCCACGAATCCTGTGTTTCAGTTATATAGTCATGTATCTAATAGGGATTTGTACTGGGTGCTGATATACAGTGCAAATCCCAGCGGTTGTCACGGTCAAAAAAAGTTTATAAGCCACTGATATAGAATGCATTATTTAGCCATGTTTAAAATTTTCTAAGGTGACATGTTTAAGAGTTAAAATTTAAGAATGAAGAGAAAGCTATCTGGAGAGGCTGTATGATGACGTGCTTAACAGCATGGATTCTGGAGCCATGAATCCTAGGGCTAAGGAACTTGACCCTTTCTCCACAATGATGAAGCAAAATTATGGATTTTTGATTGCTATAAAACCAGACATCATTCAGTATAAGCAAATTATGTCAGCATGTTAAAACCAACAATTTTTATTTAAAGTTCTTGTTTTTGAATCCTATGAGAAGCATCCTACCCAAGAGTACTATATTTATATATCAATCAATAATATTAAATTTGTTTCAGTCTTTGCTCCTTCTCTTGTAGAAAATTTTCTTCAGTGTTTCAATTGTTAAAATATTGTTTGTTTGTTTTCTTTTTGAGACAGGGTCTCACTCTTTTGCCCAGGCTGGAGTGCAGTGACATGATCTTGGCTCACTGCCACCTCTGCCTCCTGGGTTCAAGCTATTCTCCCGAATCAGCCTCCTGAGTAGCTGGGACTACAAACATGCACCACCCTGCCTGGCTAATTTTTGTATTTTTTGGTAGAGATGGGTTTTTACCATGTTGGCCAGGCTGGTTTCAAACTCCTGTTGTCAAGTGATCCATCCACCTCGGCCTCCCAAAGTGCTGGGATTATAGACATGAGCCACCACGTCTGGCCCCAAGACGACTTGCTTTATTTACTGCAATTATTATTACTATTTGGAATATGCGGTAGCATAGTATTGGTGGTAAAGATATCAATATGGTTATCACAGAATATTATAAATTTCTTTCTAATATTTCATTGAGTGAAGTATGAATGATAAAAACAAATAAAATTTACTGAGGTCTATCAGGTGAGGTGTGAGGTGTAAGGTGTAAGTTTTACATGTGTATGCTCATTTCACCCCCTAAAAAACTCTATGAAAGGGGAATTACTATCTACATTTTACACATGGTGAACCAATCAGAGGCTTAGAGAAGCTCAAACATAATTAAAAGCATCTAGCTAGTTGTGGGTAACAGCAGAATTCAGTTGGGGGCAGTCGCTCTTTAAGCTGTGCTCAGAGTCAGTTATATTACTTCTCAGTTAATGTTGAGCTCTTGGTCTTTGAAATGCAATTAAACCTAACACTTTTATATCACTTTCACAGAAGTTACTTGGTTCTCACAACAACTTTTTTTTCTTTTTTGAGACAGAGGCTGTCTGTCACCCAGGCTGGAGTGCAGTGGCGTGATCTCAGCTCACAGCAACCTCCACCTCCTGAGCTCAAGTGATTCTCCTGTCTCAGCCTCCTGAGTAGCTGGGACTACAGGTGAGTGCCACCATGCATGGCTATTTTTTTTTGTATTTTTAGTAAAGACAGGGTTTCACCGTGTTAAACAGGATGGTTTCCATCTCCTGACCTCGTGATCCACTGGCCCTGGCCTCCCAAAGTGCTGGGATTACAGGCATGAGCCACCACGCCGGGCAACAACTCTTTATTATTTTATCTTACAAATAAGGAAACAGGCTCAGAGAGAAGGTAACTTTCTGAGGTTTTGAGTGGCTAAATATTTGAAATACGAGTCTTTTGCTCATGTCTTCCAGCTGCCTCTTGGATGTCTTGTATGCTTTTTGACAGGTACAGAATAGTTTTACACACACACAGACACACAACACAAACACACATGCAGGCTTTTTTTTTTTTTTTTGAGACTAAGTCTTGCTCTGTTGCCAGTCTAGAATGCAGTGGCTCAATCTCCGATCACTGAAACCTCTGCCTCCGGGTTCAAGCTATTCTCCTGCCTCAGCCTCTGGAGTAGCTGGGACTACAGGCATGCGCCTCCGTGCCCAGCTAATTTTTGTATTTTTAGTAGAGATGGGGTTTCACCGTGTTGGCCAGGATGGTCTTGATCTCCTGACCTTGTGATCCGCCTGCCTGGGCCTCCCAAAGTGCTGAGATTATAGTCGTGCACCACCATGCCCAGCTGTACATGCAGTTTTAGTTGTGGATTTATTGAGATATGATTCACATATCACGCAAGTCACTCATTTAAAGTATGTTCAGAGGTTTTTAGTATATTAGGAGTTGTGCAATCATTTCAGTCAATTGTAGAACACTTTAGTCACTCCATTAAACAACCTCATAACTTTTAGCTACCATTTCCTACTCCCCACCTCTCCAGTTCTGGGCAACCACTAATCTACTTTCTGTCTCTACAGATTTCCCTATTCTAGACATTTCCTGTAAATGAAATAAAATATTTTGTGGTCTTTTGAGTCTTCTTTATTCACTTAGCATAACGTCTTTAAGGTTTGTCCATGTTGCAGCATGTATCAGAGCTTCATTCCTCTTTAAGGTTTGTCCATGTTGCAGCATGTATCAGAGCTTCATTCCTCTTTATTTCTTTTTTTTTTTTTTTTTTTTTTTTTTTTTTTTTTTTTTTTTTTTTTTGAGACGGAGTTTCCCTCTTGTTACCCAGGCTGGAGTGCAATGGCGCAATCTCGGCTCACCGCAACCTCCGCCTCCTGGGTTCAGGCAATTCTCCTGCCTCAGCCTCCTGAGTAGCTGGGATTACAGGCACGCGCCACCATGCCCAGCTAATTTTTTGTATTTTTAGTAGAGACGGGGTTTCACCATGTTGACCAGGATGGTCTCGATCTCTTGACCTCGTGATCCACCCGCCTCGGCCTCCCACAGTGCTGGGATTACAGGCTTGAGCCACCGCGCCCGGCCATTCCTCTTTATTTCTAAATAATATTCCATTGTATGGATGTACCACATTTTGTTTATCCATTTATCAGTTGACGGACATTTTTGGGATGTTGGAAATTATGGATAATGCTGTTAAGAACATTCAAACACTGATTTTTAAAATTACTTTTATATAAAATTAAGTCTGCTTTTAAAATTATGACAAAGACTTTTTTCCCCAGTTCGAAATTCTCAACTAAAATTCTCCCTGATATCAGAGCAGCAAACCAGTGAACAGTTTCACGGACAAATGTACCTGAATGAATTTTTTTAAAAAGCGAATAATAAATACTATATTTAGCACTGTTGCTTATTAGTTATATAAAACAGCAATCATGCTAGGAAATTAGTAGCAGCATACAGCTCCAATTGAACACTGCATAGCAACCCAATCTATCGTTTATCACAGAGCTTATTCGGAAGTAAGTCTACTTTACTCTTCTAAATATAAACTCAATGAGCTGAAGCTACTGCAATAGGATCTGGCAGCAGAAAAGGTATGGTGTAAGTTTTCACTGAATTATTATAATTTGGTAGTAGAGAATATTTCTGTTTTGATCATAGTGACTGTTTTTGTTGATTATGTTGTGATAGTTTTTCAATCGAAAACAATACTGTGTAATATAAAATCTTACATTTTAGTGTATTCAACATTCAACAATTTTAGTTATGAAAGTTTCCTAAAAATCAGTGATACTTTTTGAAAAGCTGGTTCATGTACATTTTGTGAATATTTTTCAATAAAAAAGAACCGGATATTCACAGTATTTAGACCAAGGTGGAAAGCCTACTTAGTTTTTACTGATGAATCTCAACTTCTACTAGATTATCCTCTGTAAGTTGTGTCTATTAGTCAGGCTTTCATGGATGATTAACTTCTCTAAAAACTTCATGTTCATCAACACCGTGTTGAACTTGAAGCTGTTTTATCATATATCACCATTGCCTGTTTATTAATAGGCAATGGTGTCAGATAATCATGAAATTGAGAAGTCGCCCATCCATTTGGGTGGGAAAATAACCAACATCAGTTGTAATCCCACTAAGAACCGCCAGGGCGAGACGAAAGCGGCATCGCTTCCATCTTTACGTGGTCTTGGAAATGGTTCAGCACCATGACGTCCGCCGAAGACGTAGGTGTAGACGAGGAACAAAAGAGAAGACCCCCTCGTGGAGGAGGCCTTTGGGACCCGCCCTCCCCGAGCGCCCAGAGCCGTCTTTCCCTGACTCCGCTGCCCCCGGGGGCCGCAGCGGGTGCGCCCCGCGATGGAGCGGGCTGTGAAGGGAGTCTCCATGGAGTCTCCATCAACCGTTGAGGACCAGGAGACGGTGGCAGGCGGTGGAGAGGCCTGGGCAGGGCCAGCGCCCTAGGCTGCGGAGCGCAGGACGGCGGCGCCCAGGGACGCCCCAGGGCGGGCCCCGGCCCCTCCAACCCGCGGGAGCCCAGCTCCAGGGGAGCCCGCAGCTCCCTCCATCTTGGTTGATGGAGGCGGGGAGCGTTGTCTGGGTCTCTCCACCGTCGCGCCCGTCCCCTACTGCCCCGCGGACGCAGGCGCCGGCAGCCGGGGCTGTTCCCTTGGCCGAATGGCAGAGCCCAGTCGGGGCTTCCCGGGGACAAGTTTCCCGGCCCCACGGGGCTTGGTTTTGAAGGGGTCCCAAGTTCCCACAGCCGTTCCGACAAAATGGAGGACGTCGTCTCCTCCTGCTGCAGCCATGGCGGGAGGTGGGGGACTATTCCCCACGGGGCGCGGCGAGAGTGGAAGGGCCTCCACTGCCCCCAGCGCGCTCAGGGTTCCACTTCGCCCGCGGCCCCGAAAGCCCACTCGGCCCCACTCCAGCGCCTCCCCGGCCTCGCCCCTCGTGGGGGCCTTCAAGGAACTGGACAGGGAGGGCACTGGGGCATCGAGGCCGCGACTCTCCTCGGGCAGAGGCGTTGGGAGCCGCAGCCGCGGCCTGGGCACCCGGGCTAGGGCGAGGGCAAGCGGCCCCGCCGGAGTCTCCCGGGCTGTCTAAGTACCGTAGAGCCCCGGGCCCCAAGGGGCCAAAGCGAAGCCGGTGCGGCGGGCAGTGAATCTCGGGCTCCTGACCCTGGCAGACCCTATGGGTGGGGGCGGGGGACCAGCGGGGAGGGGACGCGACCGAGAGTCGAGGGCCGGCGGAGGCGGGAGTGGAACGGCAGGGCCGGGGGTGTGGCCCGCGCCTGACGGACAGCCCTTCGGACCACCCCACCGAGGGGGGGTCCTGAAGGACGGCCGTGGTAGCCAATGGGCGTGTCCGAGGCGCCCCAGCCCGCCTCCATCACCAGCCAACGAGCGCGCGGAGGGCGGGGCCTCCCCGGGCTCGGCCGCGCCGCCGCCTCCTCCGCCTCCTCCTCCTCACCAGCGCTAAAGCCGGGACTGGACCGAGCGGAGTTGTGCGTGTTGCCGAAGGGGGGTGGGCCGGGGGAGGGGAGGTTCGTTCCGCGGAGCCGCAGCCAGAACCGGGTGAGGCTTATCCCCGCTGTCTTTCCAGTCCAGGGCCGCCGAGAGTGGGGGTGGCTGGGAGCAGCGCAGCCTCCGGAGGAGGAGGCGGAGGCGGAGGCGACTGGGGAGGCGGAGATGGGTGAGGGCAGCCTCCAGAGCCTCCCACCGACCCGGGATTAATACCCCGCGGCGCGGCCGCCGTCGCCGCTGCCGCGTCGGGGCCTCGGGGGCAGCTCGGGGCTGTTCTCATGTCACAGGCGCCTTTGCGTGCGGCCCGAGGGGCTAGGAGAGTGCGGGCGAGGCCGGGAGGGCTGGGTGAGGCGGCCGCCAGCGGCGGGGGTCGCGGGGCTGGCGGGGCGGCGGGGCCGGCGGGGTGGGGGTGCCGGCCGCCCGGGGAGGTCGCGGGGTATTTTCCTTTCTCTCCTGCGGGGGGCGGGGGAGGGGCGCCCCGGCCGGGTCTGCGCTCTCGGGGCCGTACTGCCACCCAGCCCGCCAGAGCCGAGGTCCCCAAGTTTTTCGGGGCGAGAGCAGCTGCCTCTGCCCTGCCGGGTCCCCTCCTTCGCTCTTCTTTTCCTCGGCGCTGCGCTGCGCGGCTCTTGCTCCGCACGTATTGTTTGGCTGGGTCTCTAATGGCGGACGGGGAGGCAGCGCTGCCGGTCGCCGACTGCAGGGGGGGGCAAACCTCGGGCCCAGGGCAACTGCTTGGGGCAAATGTGGGCAATATCAGCCCAGCGGTGACGTGAGCCGCCCTTTACCTCTGAATTGGTACTTGGAGTGACGGGGATGACGCTGGGTGGGCAAATTTAGGAGGGAATACAAATCCCTTACTGGCGTCGAGGCAACGTTTTCCCTTCCCCCCTCCCTTCCAGGAGCAGGCTCGGTGTCCTCAGGCCCCTCTCCCTTCCAGATTTTGCCTTTCACAAGGGTTTTGGCCCCAGATACATATTTTGCGCCGTTTTGCCCCACTTACGCAGGAGGGGGCTGTTGTGCGCATGGTGGGGGTAATAATAGAAGGACCGAACCTCCTTGACCTCTTATTCCCTCCTCTGCCTCCTTCTGGCAGAAAGGGTTGGGTTCTCCCACCAGGTTCTGTGTTCTTGATACGTTTTTCATTTTTCCTCCTATCCCAGGACCAAGAATCGCCTTCAACCCTGTCTGGTGCATCCTTGGCAGAAAGTGAGGAGGAAAACACCCCCATTGTGAGTCTTTTGCCCCTAATTTGTTGCTAATAGAGGACATTGTCAGATTGTAGGGGTTCAGCCATGGGACCTGGCCCTCCCCGTTGTTTTGAGGGGGAGGAGCTTTCCCTTGGGTGGCAGCTGCCCCCAAGACGAAGCCTGGGTAATGGCTGGTGAGGCAGCTGGGAGTGGGCGCTGCTGTTTCCACCGCTGCAGACATCGCTCCTGCTGCTGCAATACCAACCTCAGCAACCAGACGACGGGCTTCTGCAGCTGCTCACGTTACCGGGGAGGAGGGGTGGTGCGAAGGAGGGCATATTTCTGGTGCCCTCTAGAGTTCCAAAATGGGAATTAAAGTTATTTCTTGTTGAATGCTATGCATGCAACCTTAACATTTTTTCTTCCTTAAACGATGGCTAATTGATTGAAGGGATTGGAAACATAGAAATAACCATTTATATTTTTGTTTATGTCTGTTGGAAACACAAATTTTGACGTTTAAGGCTCATAAGTTGCTAGATTTTTTCATGGCTTTGCTTAGGGAAGGGATGGAGTCCACTCCTCTTGTACTGTCTTGTTCTCCAAGTAGTATGCTGATCAGACCAGTGTACTGATCTGGTAACTTTTTTGGTTCTCCATCTTCCATGTTGACCGTCTTTCACTTAACGATCATTTTTGAATGTGTTAACCTGAGAATTATCATTTAATTTGTTGGTTTTAAGGCAACCATGTAAAGTACTAGAGAGGAAGATGAAGATAGTCAATCATATTTTCCTTCAGGCAGTTGAAACTAAAATATCAGTGAAGTCCATTGACAATTGATACTGTCACTTGTAGATCTCTGTCAGAGTCAGAGGTGAGTTATTTTTGCTTAAGTATTCAATCCACATGGTTCAAAAAATAGTTAAGAATTTGCTGAATATACATTGTGAAGGATGAACCGGGAATAGTAACTTGTGTTAAATATACATCATTCTAGGGACAGTCCAGGTCACTTTCCTTTAATCTTAGCAGGTTGCCCACAGGGCAATACAGATAGCGTGTATTGAGCTCTTATTGTATGCTAACCCAATTCCAGAATGTGTGTGGTTTTTTTTAAGTTTATCATGGAAACTTTAAATTTTACAAGTAAGAATAGTGTACTGAACCTCCATGTACCCATCATTCACGTTCTAAAATTATCAATACATGTCCACACTAATTTTTAATATGTGTCAACGAAAACCCAGTGATGTTGATAACCACAGTTATCAATTAGATTTTTATATCGCCTTGTTTCAAAACCAACAGATCAGAATTAACATAGCCTCTTTTTCAATGTGTCTGTACAATTTACAGTCTGTAATTGTTTTCTAGATATTGCTAACTTGAATGAATGTAACTTCTCTAATGAGTTTGAAATTCGTCTCAGGAATTAGATCATTCAAATACAATGAATCAAGGATTAGATCTTTCAAATAAATGGATGATGCTTATCACCACATATTTTCACTAAAGATTTGCCTGTCTAGGATTGTTTTCTTTGTTCTTAGTTATGTTGATAGGGGAAGCTTGATAATTGGTTATGTTTAGCAGATATTTGGAGAAGAGGAATGTAAAAAATGTAAAATCAGTACTTTTCTGTAATGGCAACATATGTATACTAATGGAAAGCAATGCTTCTTTTATGTAATACCAGAATGTGGTTCTTGTTTTGCTTAATGATTTAGGTTAGGATTGAACATTTCTTTACTTAAAAACATCAACTAGTGATGCTGTTACGTGCTAGACAGTAAGATGAAGATAACCTGATAATTTTTAATTGGCTTTGACTAAATAAGTACTTTTATTTTACACTGGGAACATATGTAAGTGCTTTTACATCTGTTTACAAAGTATTTTGACAGTTAAAAATACTTTGCATATTTATGACATCTTCCTTTACTGCATCCTATATATTCCGTCTCACCTATCCTTTTAAACAGTTGGAAGAAAGATATAAAGTGGTTCCTACTTTTCTGTGGACTGGGCTTTTGTATCTCATGTGGTGAGACAGCCCTGAATCACTCAGGTATGACACATACACTAACATATGAACATTTTTAACTTCTGTGTGGATACAGAGATTATCTTTGAACAACAGTGTTCATTTTTTAGTTTTATTGTATTTTGCCCTTGTTTGAGGTACACAGGTATACAAACTTAATGCATTTGAGACAAAGTGAATCTTTACCTTCAGTCAGATGCTCTGGTATTAGTGTGATGGGAAGAATAGATATGAAATGCTGAAACTCTTTAGTGTCAAAAGGTGTAGTATAATTAGAAATGTAATATTTTATATTTTCTGTCTCTAGCATTAATATGTCTCCATCCAATTTGGCAATATTATTTATATATCTTATAATAAATGCCATTTATTATAAGAAGACTTTGGGCTATTCAAATTGCGTGTTTTTTTTTTTTTTTTTTTGAGATGGAGTTTTGCACTTGTTGCACAGGCTGGAGTGCAATGGTGTGATCTTGGCTCACTGCAACCTCTGCCTCCTGGGTTCAAGTGATTCTCCTGCCTCAGCCTCTCCAGCAACTGGGATTACAGGTGTGCGCCACCACGCCTGGCTAATTTTGTATTTTTAGTAGAAACAGGGTTTCATCATGTTGGTCAGGCTGGTCTCAAACTCCTGGCCTCAAATGGTTCACCTGCTTTGGCCTCCCAAAGTGCTGGGATTACAGGCATGAGCCACTGCACCCGGCCTCTTTTTTTTGTTTGTTGTTTTTTTTTTTTGAGATGGAGTCTCCGTCGCCCAGGCTGGCGTGCAGTGGCACAAACTTGGCTCACTGCAGCCTCTGCCTCCCGGGTTCAAGCAATTCTCCTGCCTCAGCCTCCCAAGTAGCTAGGACTACAGGCATGTGCTACCACACCCGGCTAATTTTGTAGTTTTGGTGAAGATGGGGATTTTTAGTAGAGGGGAGGTGTCACCATGTTGGCCATGCTGGTCTTGAACTCCTGGCCTCTGGTGATCCACCCGCCCCAGTCTCTCAAAGTGCTGGGATTATAGCAGTGAGCCACCTGTGCCCTGCCTGCATGTGATTTTTTTTAGAGAATGCAAGGAGAGCCCAAACTCAAGTGTTTTCTCTCATTGGATTCGCAAATAGTATTTTATATAGCACATTTCAAGTTTAGCAAGAAATATATTGTTTTGACTCCCTGCATTTTCTTCCTTTAAAACATTTCAGTTGGTTAATTTTCTTATATTCCTGTCAAAGCATAGAACTGAACAGGACTTTTGAAGTATTCAGATCAAAAAGTTCTTACGCAGATCTCCAATATGTAAGACTTAAAAAGTTGTCACTGAGAAAAATTGCTGTTGGATAAATCCATGAATTTGAGTGCAGCGATCTGAGTAGCAGTTGCAGCTTATTTTCATATTTTATTTTGGTTGTATACCAGCATGAAATTTTTGTTTTATGTAGTTGGAGTTGCACATTTTTATTTTGCAACCTGGTTTTTTAAATAAGTCACTTAGTAGTCTTAGATTTCTCTTACTAAAATAGAGATATGAAAAGTATCTTTATGGTCATCACCAAATGCTTGGCAACAAGATGAGTTGGTCATTTTAAAATGTGTTAAAATTTGGATTATAACACATTTGAACATATCTGTTGTTTTGTGCATATTTTAAGATACATTAAGGTGGGGCGCAGAGCCTGTAATCCCAGCACTTTGGGAGGTTGAGGCGGGTGGATCACCTGAGGTCAGAAGTTCGAGATTAGCCAGGTCAACGTGGTGAAACCCTGTCTCTATTAAAAAAAAAAAATACAAAAATTAGCTGGGTGTGCTGGTGGGCACCTGTAATCCCAGCTACTCAGGAGGCTAAGACAGGAGAATTGCTTGAACTTGGGAGACGGAGGTTGTAGTGAGCCAAGATTGTGCCATTGCACTCTAGCCTGGGAGACAGAAGCTCAAAAAAACTTTGTCTTAAAAAAAAAAAGATATATTAATTTTTTGGTGTCAAGCTTTACATGATATTTGAAGCAATTCTGTGGAACTACAGAATGAATTTTTTAAAACAATTGAAAATCTATTTAGAGTTTAAAAATTGATGTGCAGAGAGGTTAGCAAAATCACTTGATTAGCATGACTTTGGGATTTGTTCTTAGTACTTAATACTGTTTTGTTTTTAACTTTATAATAGCCCATTGAAAATTGGAAGTAATACATTTTAAGAAAAATTAATGGTCTTTAATTTGGAAGAAGGGTATAGCTGTTTTATTTTTACTGATTTGATTACTGTTCTGTAAGTATTCATGTTTGCTATTTTCAATAAATGACATAAGAGTAAACTGGTTGGCCGGGCTCAGTGGCTCACACCTGTAATCCCAGGTTTGGGAGACTACGGAGAGGGGGGGAGTCACCTGAGGTCAGGAGTTTGAGACCAGCCTGGCCAACATGGTGAAACTCTGTTTCTACTAAAAATACAGGCATGGTGGCAGGCAATTAGCCAGGCATGGTGGCGGGCACCTGTAATCCCAGCTACTGGGGAAGCTGAGATAGGAGATCACTTGAAACTGGGAGGCAGAGGTTGCATTGAGCCAAGGTCGCACCATTGCACTCCAGCCTGGGTGACAGAGACTGTCTCAAAAAACAAACAACAACAACAAAAACCTCTTGGATTAAACTTATTTCTCTCTAATCATACATTTAGATTGGATAAGAAAAATAACTTACATAGCTATTTTAAGTAAAATTGGGATGCACAGAAGTTGCAGACAGAATAATGTTTATAAGATGTGTCTATAATACAGTGAGACACATTCTTTTTACTTTACAGCAATGAATGTGTATATTACTCTGCTGTAGTCACCTAGATACCTTCTCTGGACTTAACGGTGTAAGAATTGACAACTAAAGTTTTGGGTTTTGTTATTTAACATTAAAAAATGACTTTTTCTTCTAATACCGGCACAGTTTTATAATCATTCGTTTCAGAGAGGTATGTCTTGCCTAGCAAGTATAGTGTTTCTTGGAATATCAGTCTGGGCTAGACAGAATGTTCAGGGTAATAATCAGGGTACCGATTCAACAAATTGGATATTATAGCACCTGTTATATATTAGTCATAAAAAATGTGTTCTGTTAATTATGGGCCAGCAGTTTCTTTGATTTCTTGCTTGGAAGAGGATTTCATCTAGACTTAGTGAATTGTGTTTCTAGTTCTGTAGAACTAAGGAAAGGTTTGAATGGAAGTGAAAATATAAGTTAAGTGAAAATTTTATTTTATCCTCCTCCTGTTTAGAGTTGTGCTTTTTTTCGTTCCAGGCTTGTCATATTTTATTATAACTATTTTAATTATTTCTGGCACTGATATGGTATCTGATTTTTTTTTTTTTTGGAGGCAGA
>NW_016107519.1:3093032-3101656 GCF_001604975.1 Cebus imitator | reverse complement strand
CAAGCTGGAGTGCAATGGCGCTGTCAGGCTCACCGAAACCTCTGCATCCTAGGTTCAAGTGATTCTCCTGCCTCAGCCTCCCCAGTAGCTGGGACTATAGGCATGTGCCACCACACTTGGCTAATTTTATATTTTTAGTAGAGACGGGGTTTCTCCATGTTGGTCAGGCTGGTCTTGAACTCTCGACCTCAGGTGGGATTATAGGCGTGAGCCACTGCACCTGGTCTGCTTTTTTAAGTAATGAAAAATTTGGACTTATTTTAGTTATAGAAAATTATTATAAAATTTAATGAGTTTTAGCTTTATAACTTTACTATGAATATTGTCTCACTTTATTCTGATTTTTGTCTGCCTTAATATTGTGTAGTCCTGTTTCTTAGCCAAATAAGTGTTAACTCCTGCCCAGGAAGTCATTCCATCCTATGTCTCTGTACAGTTTTACATTGCTTATAGAAGAGAAGCTTCTGTTCCAGTTAGTCTCTCTTCTATGACACAGACTCCTGACTTCTACTATTCCATGTTCTCTCCATTTGTATATCATATTTCCCCTTTTTAGGGCCTTTACTGGTCCGTTATAATTCTGTCTTCCTCTTGGACTTAACTGTTCGTTTGTCTTTCCTTTTCCTAACTCCTTTTGCATTTTTTTAAAAAAGACCGCAGTATCTGTAATAGCATACTGTGCCCTAAGTCTGATTATGCTGTGCTTTTAGGGGGTATATTTCCATATTATAGTAAACTTGTGAATTTGGTGAGATCATGATATAAGTATGGTTCTAGAGATATATAAGGGTCTCACATGGAAAGGGAACTAGGAAGGGTAACAACTTAATTTTGCAGATTTTCTGCTGAAAAAAGCCATTTTCTCACTTGAGTGTTGCCTAGGGCATTTGTAGCCTAGAGTTTGGAGTCATACAGATTCAGGTTTAAATCTGGCCTGCCCATGAAGGGAGTTTTGGGGTGATAGAGTGTTCTAAAACTGGATTGGTGGAGGTTGCACAACTATATACATTTAATAAATTTATCAAACCTTTCACTTAAAATAAGTAAATTTTACTGCATGCACATTGTGTTTTAATAAAACTATGCCTTAATAGAAATATTTACCAGTATTTACCAGTTTGTGATATCAGGCAATCAGGCAAGTCATGTAACCTCTGAGCTGTAGTTCAGTCAGTTAACAAATGTGTTTGGTAATGCCTGGTTTCCTTAATTGTTGAGGTGAAAACTAAAAATAATACAGGGTATACAGCTGGCCCATAGTAGGTGCTCAGTTAATAGCAGCTACAATTCTTAAACAATCTGTTTTTTTTTTTTTTCTTTTTTTTGAGATGGAGTTTTGCTCTTGTTGCCCAGGTTGGAATGCAGTGGTACCATCTCGGCTCACTGTAACCTCCACCCCTCCCCTCGGGTTCAAGCGATTCTCCTGCTTCAGCTTTCCGAGTAGCTGGAATTACAGGCATGCGCCAACGCGACTGGCTAATTTTGTATTTTTAGTCTCTACTGAAAATGAGACGGGTTTTCTCCATGTTGGTCAGGCTGGTCTCAAACTCCCAACCACATGTGATTTGCTCACCTTGGCCTTCCAAAGTGCTGGTATTTTAGGTGTGAACCACTGTGCTGTTAATCTGGACCAAACATCGTGAATTTGCTGCCACACCTGGATGTAAACTTACTGTGTGTTTGGTCCCTGGTAATGACTAGAAGAATTTATATCTTTCTCTTCACCAACTTCCTTCTTCTGGCCCCTTTATCAGTCTGCAGTGCTTTATCCTCTGTTGAGATGAAAATGCTTTATCCTCCAGAATCCCTGCATCTTTTTCTGATGATTTCTTCTTTTCCCTATACTTTTAGAAAGAAATCCACTGTCTGATTGGCACTTCAACAGTATAACAAATCTGCTCTTTTGAGGTCACTAGTGACCTAATTGCCAAATCTGTTAATTGCTTCTTTTGGTCTTAATTCTGTAACATTTGAAATTCTTACTTCTGGGGCTTAATTTAGTCTCATAGTTATGACCATCTCCTTCACTTCCCCATGCTAGACTTTTTTTTGAGATGTAGTTTCGCTCTCGTTACCCTAGCTGGAATGCAATGGTGTGATCTTGGCTCACTGGAACCTCCGCCTCCTGGGTTTAAGCGATTTTCCTGCCTCAGCCTCTTAAGTAGCTGAGATTACAGGTGTGTGCCACCACGCTTGGCTAATTTTTTGTATTTTTAGTGGAAATGGGGTTTCACCAACTTTGCCAGGCTGGTCTTGAACTCCTGACCTCAGGTGATCTGCCCCCCTTGGCCTCCCAAAGTGCTGGGATTACAGGTGTGAGCCACTGTGCAAGGCCTCCCCTCACTAGACTTTCTAATGTTGAGACTTTTTTGAGACATATTCTCACTCTGGCGCCCAGGCTGGAGTGCAGTGGTGTGATCTTGGCTCCCTGCAACCTCTGCATCCTGGGTTCAAGTGATTCTTTGCCTCAGCCTCCTGAGTAGCTAGGATTACAGGCACCCAACACCACGCCCAGCTAATTTTTGTATTTTTAGTAGAGATGGGGGTTTCACTATTTTGGCCAGGCTGGTCTTGAACTCCTGACCTCGTGATCCGCCTGCCTCGGCCTCCCAAAGTGCTGGGATTATAGGTGTGAGACAACATGCCTGGGCCATGTTGAGACCTTTTAAGTGTCCTTTACTGTCATCTTTAGCTCTCTCTTGTTTTGCTTTGAACTTTTACCTTAGTCTGTTAGAAAATGGAATTATTTACAAAGCAGTTTCTTCCTATTCATGACTCCAGAGTAGCCAGCTTAATTTTTCCTAAAGCTCAATCTGATGACATCACTCATTTTGCAGAAACTTGAGATCAATTTCTGTTGACATCTGAAACAAACTAAAAAATATAAGCCTGGACTTAAAAACCCTTGAAAAGGAAAAATCAAGTAGGGAGTGTGTTATGTGTGATTTTCAGGTAAGTTCTCTCTGTTAGGTTTAGAGAAATAGTCATGTAAATGAGTAAATAGAAACAAAGTGTAATAGTTAATAAACAGAAATGAATAATTATATCCATATCAAAAAGGACAGTTCTTAAAGAATATTTTGGTTATAAAAATAAAACATTCCCTTAAAATCTTTATGCAGTAAAAAATACATATAACATAGAAAATGAGATTTCCTGCATAATTCCATTCCCCTTGAGACCAGTGTTGAAACTTTAAAACGTATTCTTACAATTTTGCCACCTGCTCATAGTACTAATAATTTGCATATATGCTGTTACTATCAACAATGGACGTATTCAACATAGCCTGACAGCCTTGTTTTCCCTTCCCTATCCTTATGTTGCAGAAGTCTTTAGCTGATTGTTTGAATTCTAGTGTTCAGTTTTATTAGACCAGTTCACTAGTCTTAGTTCTAGCTGATGGGAAGATAATGTGGTATGATGAAAGGTATGTGGACTGTAAGTGCAAACTTCACATGCGCCACCTACCAGCTGTGCTATAGGAGATTTATCTGATTGTACAGAGTAATTTACTCAACTGCAAAATGAGGTCATAATATATTATAAGGTCTTTTCAAGGAACTTACGATGAGAGTGTTATCAAGCATGTTTTTTTTTTTTTTTAATTTTTAGTAGAGATGGGGTTTCTCCATGTTGGTCAGGCTGGTCTTAAACTCCTGACCTCAGATGATCTGCCCACCTTGGCCTCCCAGAGTGCTGGGATTACAGGCATGAGCCACCATACCCGGCAAGCATGTTTTTTTTATAATTGATAGTTGTTATTGTGTCAGATGTGTGATGAAATTCGGAGGCAAAAATATAACTCAAGGCATGAGGGAAAGGATTGAATAAAAGAGATCAGCAAAATGAGACTTATTGAGGAGTGCCTTCTTCAATTAAGATTTATTGAGTGGCGCCTTCTCTAGACTTACTTAAAGGAACTTTATTTACTAGATAATTAAAAAATTAAAACTACTGAATTGTAAATGGTAAGATTTTCTGTTCATTTTCTGAAATTTGTCTTAAGGGGAAACAGATTTTCTTTGTTATAGTCTATGCTCTGTATTCCTTTGATTTTTTTTTTTCTTTTGTAAAGCAGTAAGTGAAATGTTTGAAGAACATATCAAGGAAAAAATGGTGGTTAAAAAAGAGTTTTGAGTCTTACGAAACAGAGGCAAGAGATTTTTTTGCTTAATAGTAGTTTGTAGTAGAGAAATAAATTCTTAGTACCTGAAGTCTGCCTTTTTGGATCTGTGGTCTCATTTGCGTATTGATGCAAGTATTGTTGTTTCTTTAGGTTAGATGAGGTCTTAATCATGGAACATTTGAAGTCACGTAAAGAAGGTAATGTTTTTTTTAAAAGCCCTCTACTGCATCATGTTTAAACGTTTCGGAAAATTTGTTATCAAAAACAATCATTACACTAGATCATAGATTTGGAATACCTGTAAGTGGTCATAAGAATAAATGAATGTTTGATGATTTGTTTCCAAATTAATGTGTGTAGTTGAAGTTTATTTGTGCTGTTGTAGTTTTTAAACTATGTTTGGAGAAGGAAGTATGGGTTTATTTAGCTTCTTTGGTAAAGGGGATCACAGGGATAGGGTATGATAACCTTTTATTAGGGGCTAAAATCAGGTCATGTTACTAACTGTAATTACGCAGATGAATACAGAAGTAAAAAAAATTAGGACCAAAGATAAAGGATAAAGGTAATTATATTTTAGCTTGTTTCATCTTTTGAGAAAGTTACTCTGATTTCCCATTTTATAACAGGGAAATGAGCTGGGGGGTGAAGTGATTGTGCCCTATGCACGCAAGAAGAGAAAGAGCCAGAATTCAGTGTGGGTCAGGGAGGAGTGAAAAAACCCCAAACCCGAAAAAAGAAAAAAAGCAACTCCAAATCCCAGAAAGGTTATTTGTTAAAGGAAAATATTCATTCCGTAAATATTTATTGGCCAGGCTTTTGTGTAAGTTCAAGGATACAGTAAGAGGCAGTAAGAACATAGGTCTTTGCCCTCATAGACCATGCAGTCTTATGGGGGTTGCAGATAAACATACATAATTACAAATTGGATAAATGCAGCTGTGAAAATGAGTATGATCTGAGATGGGACACCTAATTGAGATTAGCGATGGATTAGTGGAGTGTTTAATTCAGGAGGATCTTCCTTTGAGAGAGTAACATTTAAGCAGAGAATAGACGGAAGCATGAAAAGGGAGTCTTTCAGGCAGAGGAAGATCCTGAGATGATGAGCTTGGACTCTTCCACATCCTGAAATAAGGCTTAGATTAGTTTAGCTGAAGCTTAATGAGCAAGGTGGGCAAGAGTAGGGCTGAAAGCAAACCTAGATTGTCTGTAGGGATCAAATCAGACAGAAATGTTACATACAGATAAGGGGAGGGATTGTAGGCTTCCTCCTAAGCACACTGAAAAGCCATGTAAGAAGTGAATGCTGTAGTCTGGTTTCATTTTTAAGAAGATCTTTAGATTTCCTGGGGATTGTGGTAGATAATGTCAGTATTCCAGCAGAAAAATTATGGACTTCTTGGGTTAGAGGGGTATTAGTAAAGATGGGTGAAAGTGGACAATTTTGAGATTTATTTTGGAAGTAGGGTAAGCACTTGATGATGGCAGGTTGTAGGGGAAGAAAGGAGAAAAAATTAAGAATGATTTCCAGATTTCTGTTATTGAGTAGCTAGACACAAAACTTTGTGAAATGGCCAAATCCGGAAGAGGTACAGATCAATGGGGACACAGCAAGTTAAAAAAAAAACTAGATGAAGAGAGTAGGCAGTTTGGAGTTTTGAAATATCTTGATTGAGATAAATTAAGGCGTTTAGGAGTATTAAGGTATTATTATTATTATTATTTTGAGATGGAGTCTTGCTCTGTTGCACAGGCTAGAGTGCAATGGCATGATCTCGGCTCACTGCAACCTTCGCCTCTTAGGTTGAAGTGATTTTTCTGCCTCAGCTTCCCAAGTAGCTGAGACTATAGGCATGTGCCACCATGCCTGGCTAATTTTTGCATTTTTAGTAGAGATGGGGTTTCGCTGTGTTGGCCAGGTTGGTCTTAAACTTCTGACCTCGTGATCCACTCCCCTCGGCCTCCCGAAGTGTTGGAACATGTATGAGCCACCGAGCCCAGCCATTAAGGTGTTATTTTAAATCATGGGAGTGGATGAGATCCCTAAAGAAAGTTAAAATTACTTGAAAGTACCTTATAGTTAAATTTTGGTCCTATGGGAGAGAAGAAATTGTTTCTTAACTCTAAAAATTCTAAACCTTAGAGATACTTGAATGAATTAATCAATGTAATCATTTATTTATTAGATCAAAGGGATTTTTGTTTAGACTCTGTCATAACCCTTGAATGGATTTTTAGTAGCTGAGCACATGAATTAAATGGTTCCGATCAGCTTCTAAAGCCAGAATAGCATTGTTTTAGGTATCCAGTAAAGATATGTTAAACAGATTTATGGCTAAATTGTAAACAATGTGCATACATAATTTATGTCATCTGTCTTTGGTTCCCTGGTCCCTGTCTCCATTCTCCAAATGTTAAGAATATCACTCTAGTGTGTATTACATGTACCCATAAGAATTATTTAGTAATCTTGTGTATATCTTTTTGCAACTTTTTTTCTTCACTTAGTGTTATGTCTTAGCTGTCTTTTGGAGTTAATACAAAAAGATCTCCTTTTTAACTGTTGTGAAGTATTTAATGGCATGGATATAATGCAGCTTAGACATTCTTTTGATGGACAGTTTATTTCTAATTTTTTGCTATTATAGATCTGCAAGAAATATACTTGCATTTTCTTTGTATTTATGAGTGATTTCTCTAGGGAAGATTCTGAGAATAGGAATTTCTGAGTCAGAGTGTATGCGTATTATGTAATTTAATAGATAACTGCCAAATTGCCCTCCATTATTCCACTATACCAACTGCATTTCCACCACTTCCTCCGCATTCTTCCCAACACTGTATATTATCAAATAGCTAAATTTAATGTTCCCTCTGAAGTATAAGTATCAATTCTTTGATATAGCTGTTACAAATATATATACTTTATGGTATCTTTTTTTGCTATGTAAATTTTTTCATATAATGGAGAAATCCATGTTATTACTGCAAAAAATGGGAATAACTATAACAAGAAGTATGCAAGACTTTAATGAAGGAAACTATAAAACAATACCATAGGGCGGCCAGGTACGGTGGCTCACACCTGTAATCCCAGCACTTTGGGAGGCTGAGGTGGGCAGATCCTGAGGTCAGGAGTTTGAGACCAGCCTGGTCAATATGGTAACACCTGTTTCTATTAAAAATACAAAAATTAGCCAGACATGGTGGTACGCGCCTGTAGTCCCAACTACTCGGGAGGCTGAGGCAGCAGAATTGCTTGAACCCGAGAGGCGGAGGTTGCAGTGACCCGAGATGGCACTACTGCACTGCAGCCTGGGCAACAGAGTGAGACTCTTTCTCAAAAACAAACAAACAAACGAAAACAATACCATAGAGCAAGCTTGTCCAGCCTGAGGCCCCCAGATCACATGCCGCCTAGGAAATCTTTGAATGTGGTTCAACACAAATTCGTAAACCGTCTTAAAACACTATGAGATTTTTTTGCGATTTTTGTTGTTAGTGCATCAGCTATCATTAATGTTAGTGTATTTTATGTGTAGCCAATGACACATTCTTCCAGTGTGGCCAGGGAAGCTAAAAGGCTGGACACCTGTACCGTAGGATATATAAGAAAACTTGAAATGGAAAGATGTTCATATATCTGAGTGGGAAGACTTCAGTAATGTAAACATGTTAAATTTGTCTCCAAATTAATCTCTTAAATTCATTGAAACCCTAATCAAATCCCAGTATATTTGCATATCATACCAACTTTAAAAGGTAGACGAGGGTAAACAGAAACTCATTCTTCTTCCCTCTGATTCATCTACTCAATTCTTTTCCCTAGAGGCAAACCACTGTTGTCATTTTCCTGGGCATTTATCCAGAGATTGTGTGTGTGTGTGTGTGTGTGTGTGTGTGTGTGTGTGTGTGTGTGTGTGTGTGTTTTATACCTTGTGTGTGTGTGGCGCGTGTGTGTGTGTGTGTGTGTGTGGGTGGTGTGTCGTGTTTATGTATTGTTCTACACCTTGCCGTTTACACTTAATTTTTATGTGCGGTTGTTCCTTACTAGCATGTAAGTCCATTTAGAGTTGCTTCATTGTTTCAATGTGCTGCCTAGTATTTTGTTGTATATCTTTGTCATCATTAATTTTATCGGTTGTCTTTTACGGTTAAAAGGGCACTTAGATTGTTTAAAATCTTTTGATTTTACCATAAATATCCTTTCACGTTTTGTTTTTTACAGTATGAGATAATACATCTGTTGGATGGATGCCTAAAAGTAGAATTTCTTGGTCAAAGAAATATTTTTCTAGTTGCCCTCTATGTAATCGTACCAGTTTACGGAATGGGAGTCTTACTCACAGGATATTGTTGAGAATTGTTGGGCCTTTGTTAATATAAGAGAAAATTGGTGGCCCTTCAGAATTTAAGTAGTATTTTTGTAGGTATATAATTTAAGAGTGATGTTTCCTTTTTTTTGTGAACTGTGTTTTTTTTTTTTTTTTTT
>NW_016107519.1:3008596-3093022 GCF_001604975.1 Cebus imitator | reverse complement strand
TTTTGTCCTTTATTCTATTTGTTTGTTGGTTTATCTCATTGATTGTAGGAGCTCTTTGTCTTCATTTTATTATGAGTTACAAATTTTTTTTTCATAGTGTATCATTGCTTTTGGCATTTTTTCCCCCAGATGATGTCTTTTTTTTTCTTTTCTAAAGAAAAAAAACCAGTAAAATATAGTAACATAAAATTGACTATTTTCTTTTTTGAGACAGAATCTCGCTCTGTTGCCAGGCTGGAGTGCAGTGGTGTGATCTTGGCTCATTGCGACTTCTGCCTCCCGGATTCAAGTGATTCTCCTGCCTCAGTCTCCCAAGTAGCTGGGACTGTAGGTGTGTGCCACCACACCTAGCTAATTTTTGTTTTTTAAATAGAGACGGGGTTTCACCATGTTGGCCAGGATGGGCTCAATCTCTTGACCTTCTGATTCCCCTTCTTCAGCCTCCCAAAGTGCTGGGATTACAGGCATGAGCCACTGTGCCCAGCCAAATTGACTTTTTTTTTTTTTTTTTTTACCATTTTTAAGGGTACACAATTTTGAGGCATTAAACACATTTCACAATTTCTTGCAAAAATCAACATCGATTGCCAGAATGTTTTCATCATCCCAAATAGAAACTATATTCATTATCATTCCTCATCTCGCTTCCCTCCAGCCCCTGGTAACTTCTGTTCTACCTTTTGTTTCTATGAATTTGCTTATAATATCGAACTACCTCATGAATGGAATCACAATATTTGTCCTTTTGTGTCTGACCTACTTCACTTAGCATGTTTTCAAAATTCATCTGTGTTGTAGTATGTGTTAGAATTTTATTCATTGTTAAAGCTGTATATATTCCCCTGTATGTGTTTACCAACATTTTATTTATCCATTCACTTTTTGTTGGACACATAGGTTGTTTTCACCTTTTGGCCATTGGGAAAATGCTTTTGTGATCATTGTTGTACAAGTATCTTTTCTGAGTCATTGCTTTCAGTTATTTTGGGTATATATCTTAGAATGAAATTGATGGGTCATAGGTTAATATCCATATGTGACTTTGGGAAACCATTAAACTGTTTTCCATGGTATGGTACCATTTTACGTTTTTACCAGCAATACACAAGGGTTCTAATTTCTGAAGGTCTTTATCAGTACTTAAGTTTTTCTTTTCTTTTTTTTAAAAAAACTTTTTTTCTCTGTTTTTAAAATTTATGTATGTGTGTAATAACTTAGAGATGGAGTCTTGCTGTGTTACCCAGGCTGGTCTTGAACTTCTGGCCTTAATTTAGTCTTTCACCTTGGCCTTCCAAAGCACTGGGATTATAGGTGTGAGCCACCACTCCTGACCTTTTTTAGAAAAATGGCAATCCTAATGAGTGTGAAATGATACTTTATTTTTTCTCTTTTTTATTTTAAATTGTAAAAAAAAAACCATAAAATTTACCATTTTCACCACTTTTAAGTGTACAGCTCAGTATTTTTAAGTATATTCACATGTCACACAGTGACATGGATATCTGGAGATATCCAGACCTTTTTTATTTTATAATATCAAAACTCTGCCTATTAAAAAACAGTTCCACATCATTATCTTCTTGAGCCCCTGGTAACCACCATTTTACTTTCTGTTTATGAATCTGACTACTTTAGATACTTCATATAAGTGGAATCATGCAGTATTTGGCTTTTTGTGACTGGCTGTTTTCATGTAGCATGTTGTCTTCATGGTTCTTCTATGTTATAGCATGTGTCAGAATTTTCTTCCTTTTAGAGGCTGAATACTAGTCTATTGTATGTATATGTCTTTTAGGTCTAGGTAGTTTATGGTGTTGTTTAAGCCCCTTCCAACTCATTATTGATCTTCTGTTTGGTGGTTCTATCCATTTTTGGAAGGGTAAAATGAAGTCTCCAACTATTAGAGAGTTCTGTGTCTCTCCCTCCTTTTAATTCTGGTAATTTTTGCTTTACTATATTTTGGGGCTTAGTTATTAGGTATCTATATGTTTAGAACCTACTGTTTCTTCTTGCTAGAATGAACCTTTCGTCAATATGTAATTCCTTTGTCTCATAACCTTTTTTTTTTTAATTTAAAGTTAATTCTGATATTAGTATAGTAACTCCAGTTCTCATTTGGTTAATATTTGCATGTAATAGGTATTCTGTCCTTTTACTTAACTATTCTATATTTTTGTATCTGATGTGAATCTTTTTCTTTAAATTGAGATGGGATCTCGCTTTGTTGCCCAGGTTGTTCTCTTAACTCTTGGACTCAGGTAATCCTCCTACTTTGGGCCCCCAAAGCGTTGGGATTACAGGCATGAGTGTGGTGCCTGGCCCTGAAGTGAATCTTCTGCATACAGCATATAGGTGGATCGTGTTTTTAAAAAGTCAGTCTGCCAGTATATATCTAAGGTAATTCTTCATAAGGATTTACCTCTGCCATTTTGCTGTTTTCTGCATGTCTTATGTTTTTTCTTTCCATTTCTTCTATTGCTTTTTATGTTAAATTTTTCTCTAGTATGTCATTTGATTTCCTTCTTTTCTATATATTTTAAAAGTTTTTTTTTTTTTTAATGGTTACCTTGGGGATTAAAATAGGCATCTTAAATTTATAATAACATACTGCAAATAATTTTGTTTCAGAGGTATACACTCTACTGCTGTACTTGTATTTGTATTATTGTCATAGATTACATCTGTATATGTTATGTGCTCATTAATATAAATTTAAAATTACTGTTTTTTAAGTTTTTTTTTAAGATGGAGTTTAACTCTTGTTGCCCAGACTGGAGTGCAATGGCGCTATCTTGGCTCACCACAACCTCTGCCTCCTGGGTTCAAGCGATTCTCCTGCCTCAGCCTCCTAAGTAGCTGGGGTTACAGGCGTGTACCACCATGCCTGGCGAATTTTGTATTTTTAGTAGAGATGATATTTCTCCATTTTGGTCAGGCTTCCAGCCTAAATTACTGTTTTATATCTTTATCTTTTACATTATTTTAAAAAATTAATTATAGGCTGGGTGTGGTGGCTCACGCCTGTAATCCCAGCACTTTGGGAGGCCAAGGTGGGTACATAATGAGGTCAAGAGATGGAGACTATCCTGACCAACATGGTGAAACCCCAGCTCTATTAAAATACAAAAAATTAGCTGGGCGTGGTGGTGTGTGCCTACAGTCCTGGCTACTCAGGAGGCTGAGGCAGGGTAATCTCTTGAAACCCGGGAGGTGGAGGTTGCAATGAGCCGAGATGACACCACTGCATTCCAGCCTGGCCACAGCAAGACTCCATCTCAAAAAACAAAAAAAAAATTAATTATAAACCTAAAGTACATTACTGTTAGCTTTTCTGTTATCTCCTTAGTTACCTTTACTTTTCACTTGTATTCTTTATTTCTTCTTACCATGATGAGTTGCTGTTCAGTGTTTTATCATTTTTGCTTGAAGAACTCTCTTTAGCATTTCATGTTGGGCAGGTCTGCAGGAAATGAACATCTTTCTGCTTTTGCTTATCTGGAAATATCTTAATTTCTCCTTATTTTTGGAGGGATTTTTTGCTGCATATAGAATTCTTGGCTGACAGATTTTTTTTCTCCCTTTTCTGTACATTTTAAATACGTCATCCCACTGGCTTCTGGAAAAGACATCTGTGGTTTCTGATGAAAAATATGCTGATAATCTAAATAATCTAATGAAGATCTCTTGAACCATATGCGTCTTTTCTCTCTTGCTGCTTTCAAAATTGCTGCTCTCTTTAAGGTCCACAATGGGCGTAGACGTGGATATCTTTGAGTTTATCCCACTTTTGGAGTTCGTTGAACTTCTTGGATATGTATATTTATCATCATCATATTTGGGCAGTTTTCAGCCATTATTTCTTCAAATGTTTTGTTAACTTTGGAAATCTGATTCTCCCAGTCTTTTTAGATTGAAGATTTTTTACTTGTTGAGAGATAGAGCCATTCATATGCCTTTTTCTGAACTTTTTTTTTTCACAGTTTATGTTTCTTGTTTGTAGGCACTGGAGTTTCTGTTCTATTATCTTTGTGGTAAAGTAGTGACCTGACAAAGATTTCCTTAAATGTCTGCATAGAAAAGAAAAAGGATCATGTTCTTAGTAAATCTGATAGATGCTGCAGGGAAAGCTGCTCCTGCCCAGGAGGCCGAAACCAAGGTGTCCGCTCCAGACCAGCCCAAACACACAATTCCAAATTTTGATAAAAGTTAATCACTGCCAGCCCTGTGTCCAGCCAGCTGTTCCAGGAACACAGTGTGCTGTTCTCACAGCTGAGTTGGGGTAAGGAATGAGGGATAGTGGCTGGTTTGTACTATTCACTTACGAATGATCACCAGTCTCTCCTCCATCGCTCCTGTAGTTGTTTTAGGTGTACAGTCAAGTTCTGGAGATCCAAAGTAGCTGGTTCCAGTCATTTTTTGCCACTCAGTTGTTGCTTGGGTGGAAGTACCCATATCTAGAACTTCCCACCACCATTTCGCCTCATTTCACCTAAAGTCTCTGTCTTCATCTGTATTTTTTTCTTTTTAAAAAATTTTGTTAATAGAGTCTCGTTCTGTAGCCAGGTGCCAGGCTGGAGTGCAGTGGCGCGATTTTGGCTCACTGCAACCTCTGCCTCCCGGGTTCAAGCAGTTCTCCTGCCTCAGCCTCCCGAGTAGCTGGGACTACAGGTGTGCGCCACCATGCCCAGCTAATTTTTGTATTTTTTTAGTAGAGACGGGGTTTCACCATGTTGACCATGCTGGTATCGATCTCTTGACCTCGTGAGCCGCCTGCCTTGGCCTCCCAAATATACCTATTTTTTTAATGTCATATTTACAAGGATCTTCTAACTTTAAAATTATAAAAATAAAAAATGTTCAGTATTCTTATAATTTACTTTTACATTAAAATTTTTATTAAATAATTATATATATATATATATATATATATATTTTTTTTTTTTTTTTTTTTTTTTTTTTTTTTTTTTTTTTGAGACTGAGTCTCGCTCTGTGGCCAGGCTGGAGTGCAGTGGCATGGTCTCGGCTCACTGCATCCTCTGCCTCCAGATTTAAGTGATTCTCTTGCCTCAGCCTCCTGAGTAGCTGGAACTACAGGCATGTGCCATCTTGCTGCCTAATATTTTGTATTTTTAGTAGAGACTGGGTTTCACTGTGTTAGCCAGGATGGTCTTGATCTCCTGACTTTGTGATCCACCCACCTTGGCCTCCCAAAGTGCTGGGATTAGAGGCATGAGCCACTGTGCCTGGCCAATAATTTTTAAATTTAAGACTTTATTTTACATAAACGTTTATTATGTATGGTAAGGGGTAGGTGGCTCCCCAAATTTTTATTTTTATATTGGAATTTCTTTTGGTGTGAGACAGGAATTCAAAGTAATATTTCTGAGTTGCTTCCCAGTTGTTTTAGACTGCTTTACTGAAAAATCTATATCCCCTATTGAAATTTCATTGAATATTAAATTTCTTGATATATTGGGTCTATTTCATACTCTTGTCTGTCTGTTCTATCTGTTCTTATTCTATACCTCACTGTTTTATTTATTGTAGTTTCATAATATGCTAGTTTCTTCTCTTACTCATCTCTTTTTATGATTTTCCTGTTCTTGGCCGGGTGCTGTGGCTCACGCTTGTAATCCCAGCACTTTGGGAGGCCAAGTGGGGCAGATCACTTGAGGTCAGGAGTTGGAGACCACCCAGCCCAACATGGTGAAACCTCATCTCTAGTAAAAATATAAAAAGTTAGCTGGGCGTGGTGACAGACTCCCGTAATCTCAGCTACTTGGGAGGCTGAGGCGTAAGAATCACTTGAACATGGGAGGCGAAGGTTGCAGTGAGCTGAGATTACACCACTGCCTGGGCAGTAGAACGAAACTCACTCTCAAAGAAAAAAAAAAAAAGAATTTTCTGTTCTTGCTTATTTTTCCATATAAATTTGAGAATCAGCTTATCTAATTAAAAATTCTGTTAGTATTTTTATTGGGATCAAAGTAAGTTTACAGATAATTTAGGAAAAATCGATATCTTTATGTTATTGAATCTTGCTTTGGAATTAGATTTGTTTTTGTTGGTATTAGTATCATGATGAACTCATAGATTTAAGCATATTTGAGGCCAGGCATGGTGGCTCATGCCTGTAATCCCAGTACTTTGAGAGGCTGAGGCAGAAAGATTGCTTTACGGCCAGGAGTTCAAGACTAGCCTGAGCAACATAAGGAGACCTTGTCTCTACAAGAAATAAAACAATTAGCTAGGCGTGGTGGCACATGTCTGTAGCCCTAGCTTCTCAGGAGGCTGAAGTGGTAAAATCACTTAAGCATGTAAGTCCAGAAGTTCAAGGCTGCAGTGAGCTATGATCATGCCATTGCACTCCAGCCTGGGTTGCCAGTGAGACCCTGCCTCTAAAAAACAAACAAAAAAACCCCTCAAAACCACATATTTGATGTGTTTTAATTAATTGCAGTGATTTTTATTCATGTTCAAATTGTCCTGTCTTTGGCCAGTTGGAACCTATTCGTGTTGGCTCTGGAGTCCTTTCAACTCCCCCATTAGTCTACAGTAGCTTTCTTGCTGTCTACTATAAGCAGGTGTTCTAGGCTAATCTTACACATTTCCTGCCTCTGACCTGCAATATACCATTTCTCTAAGGAACCCTGGTTTCAGTAGGTGGGAAATGGTATTTTCATCTATTGGATTTTAAGTTTCTGCACTCATATTTTTAACACGGAAGAGTACATTTTTCCTCCTGTAAATAAGATTTTTTTTCCTGGCATTATGTTCATATTTTGTGGGTATCTTTTCTTATCTCTTTGAATATATTAATTATTTTCTTAAAAGATTCCCCCCTTTATAGTTACCAATTCTACCAAGTTGAGTTTTTCATTCTGTTTTTTTCATCATGAAGGTATTTTGCATATCTTTACTCAGCTGTTAAGTAGTCCTTGGTTGTCTGTTCATGGTTAAGAATGCATATCTAAAAGCTGTTTGGACACTCTGAGCCATTGGGGATCACAGTACACTGTTGATGTCACACTTCATTAAGGGATGATCTGGGTGAGTGTTTGTTGGGAAATCTCCATTCTTGGGTATCTTTTTATGAAATCATGTTTCCAGGAAGAGCCTTCCAATTTCCTGAATGGCGAGACGTGTAACTTGCAGTTTTAGGTGGAGATTAGGTCTCAACACCAGTACTGAGTATGTATCAGTTTATTTTATACCTCAGATTCAGCTGAAAGAAGGGGCTTGTCTCTGAACTGTACCTGGTATCTTCCTGTCCAAAGTCAATCTTGTACTTACTCCACAGATTAAGCTTGTGGATTTATTTGGATGGGAAAGGAAATGTTGGTTTCTAATTGCTTTTCAACTAGTTTTTACTGTGTTGTCTGTTAGCTGTCTTTTTTTTTTTTTTTTTGAGACAGAGTCTTGCTCTTTCACCCAGGTTGAAGTGCAGTGGCTTGTTAGCAGTTCACTGCCATATCTGCGTCCCAGGCTCAAGTGATTCTCATGCCTCAGCCTCCTAAGTAGCAGGGATGACAGGCATGCGCCACCATGCCCGGCTAATTCTTGTATTTTTAGTAGAGAAGGGGTTTCACCATGTTGGCCAGGCTGGTCTCGAACTCCTGACCTAAAGTGATCCTCCCGCCTTAGCGTCCAAAACATTAGCTGTCCTAAGTACACCATCCCCTTTGCAGAAGAGATGTTGCCATTAGGTTGGTGCAAAAGTAATTGCGATTTTTGCCATTACTTTCAGTGGTTCCTGAACCTATTTGGCATTCTATTTTGAACTGTCGCCTCATTCCTCTGAAAATTATTATGTTGATGAAGATACTTCCTACCTTGGGACGTGAATATTAACTACAGTTTCATTTGTAATTTGTTCATTTTAAAACTTTGCTTCCTGTGGGTTCAATGTTTATCTTTTTCAGGCCTGCTAAGTCAGTTATAACTAATCCATGCTTGTCTGCTCTCCATCTTCCAAAATTTTAGTGCACTTGAATTTTCTCCTATCTCTTTTTCCTTGTAGGTTTGTCCTTTAAAAAAAAAAAAATCCCCTTATTGTAGGTTTACTTGACTTTTGGATGGGAGCAAAATTTTATGGCCATCCAGTTAGTTGACTGATTTCTGCATATTAATTTGTTATTTAGATAAAATTATTTTACTATATAAACTCACTGTCTGTAATAGTTTTTCAGGGAAATCTTTTGGGTCTTTGAGATAAAGAATTTATAATTTATATATAATATTTTCGCCTTTCACCTTTTTATATCTCTTCATATATTTTTTGTATAATTGCATTGACTGTTACTTCTAGAACATTGCTATATGGTAATAGTAAAAGGATGTTCTTATCTTCTTCTTGACTTTAATTATAATGCTTTTAATAAATCCTATTTTATTAGGAAGTTTTCTTTTTTTTATTTTTTGAGATAAGAGTTTCGCTCTGTTGCCCAGGCCGATGTGCAGTGGCACAATCTTGGCTCAATGCAGCCTCAACCTCCTGGGTTCAAGTGGTCCTCAGGCCTCAGTCCCTTAAGTAGCTGGGACCACAGGCGTGCATCACTATGTGCATCTAATTTTCCTATTTTTTGTGGAAATGGGGTTTCTCCATGTTGCTCAGGCTGATCTCCAACTCCTGGGCTCAAGAAGTCTGCCCGCCATGGCCTCCTAAAGTGCTGGGATTACAGGCGTGAGCCACTGTGTCCAGCCAGGAATTTTTATTCTTAACATTTTAAATCTGTCATATTAACTCAGAACTATTATAAGCGCCATGAATACATACTGACTTACAATACTCTTTGCTGTAAAACAGAATTCACCTTAGCTTTCTTTGTAGTTCTTTAACAAACTTAGCATTTAGATAGACTTGTAAGGAAGAAGATGATGAATATTTTTGTTGAAGTACTTTGAAATGCTTTGTGATTTTATTTTTTGAAGGTTCATCAGCCTTTGTCATCAAGTACTGATATTTTCTTGATACAAATATATTTTAACTATCACCTTTTCATTGTTTTTCATGACAACATCAGCTGTTGTGTTAATTCTCACTGAATCAAAATAAAGACCAAATAAAACTAAAAGCATTTATGATTTATAATGTGGAGTATCACAAAGCAGCTTAAAAATTAATTGGAAACCTACCGAAATTCTGAGGTACAAACACCAGTTGTCTGGTAATTATTTAGGAGTTAGGTAAGTATTTAGGAGTGTGCGAAGTAGTTTTCATATTCAGTTATATCTTTGAAATAGAAGAAAAGGCATGTGAACTATTTATACCATGTACTATGGTAAAATGGAAACTCAGAAAAGTTATTTGTTCAGTATTAAACAGCTAGTTAGAATTGCCTGGAGGTAGAAGAGTGGTGACTACATGGAGTAGATTTTACTTGGATAATGGAGAAGTGGTCAACTTCTAATTAGATTGTCTTTCTTTAAAGAACTAAGTAGTAGCTGTTTTGTGGTTGAAACGTTATTTCGATGATCTGTAGAAGTGACCAATATTATTTACAGTCTGATTTGAAAATAGCTGTCATAGTTGAATGGTGACTCTGTTTTGAGAAGTAGATTGCTGCAGGGATCTAACTGTGGTAAAGAAAGTCCTATTTTGGTCACGGTGGCTCATACCTGTAATCCCAGCACTTTGGGAGGCTAAGGCAGGCGGATCATGAGGCCAGGAGTTCGAGACCAGCCTGACCAATATGGTGAAACTGGCTGTACTAAAAAATACAAAAATTAGGCGCGCACCTGTAGTCCCAGCTATTCGTGTGGCTGAGGCAGGAGGATCGCTGGAATCTGGGAGGCAGAGGTTGCAGTGAGCTGAGAGCATGCCATTGCACTCCATTCTGGGCGACAGAGTGAGACTCCCATCTCAAAAACAAACAACAACAACAAAAGAAAGTCCTATTTTATGCTACACTATTTTCTTCTAAGGAGACTGAATTGACACATAGCAGCCACCAGAGGGAACTGTGAAATCAGCTCTAGTTTTTCTGCCCCAGAAGTGGTTTTCTTCTTTTTCAAATATGCCAAAACAAAGGAGCCAAATAACATATATATTTAAAGCCTATGCATTTTATAACATCTGTAGATATGGGCTGAGCTGTTACCTCATTTCTCAGAAAATCATTATGTTGATCAGCACCTTATGACAGGTGAATGTTAGCTACAAGTTTAGCGTCATTGTTTTGTTGTTAAGACAGGGTTTCACTCCGTTGCCCAGGCTGGAGTGTCGTGGCATGATCTGTGCTCACAGCAACCTCTGCCTCCCTGGCTCAAGTGATCTTCCCACCTCAGCCCCCTAAGTAGCTGGGACGACAGAAGTGCACCACTACGGCAAGCTAATTTTTGTAGAGTCAGGATTTTACCCTGTCGCCAGGGTTGGTTTCTTAACTCTTGGATGCAAGTTATGTGCCTGCCTCTGTCTCCTAAAGTACTGGGATTACAGGTGTGAGCTACCATGCCCCATTCGTTGTTTTTTAAATCCCATTGTGGCATAGTACTTTGGACTTGCTATTCCTTTTGAAACTTGGGTATTTTGAATATTGATTTGGTTATTTTATTGAATGGCTGTGTTTTTTTAAAAAATAAGAGCTGTGACTGGGTGCACTGGTTTGGCGCAGTGGTTTATGCCTGTAATCTCAGCACTTTGGGAGGCTGAGGTGGGCAAATCATGAGGTCAGGAGTTCAAGACCAGCCTGGCCAATGAAGTGAAACCCTGTCTCTACTAAAAATACAAAGAGTTAGCTGGATATTGTGGCATGCGTCTGTAATCTCAGCTATTCGGGATGCTGAGGCAGGAAAATTGCTTGAACCTGGGAGGCAGAAGTTGTAGTGAGCTGAGATAGTGCCACTGCACTCCAGCCTAGGTGGCAGTGCAAGACTCTGTCTCAAGAAAAGAAAAAAAGCCACATTATTTATTTACATTATTGTTTAATACTTAATTTCATTTTGCTTAATAGCTGCGAATATTTAAGTCCTGACCTCTACCATTTTACTGCTGTGTTTTGGGCAGCTTACTTAACTGTTGAGGATTTAAAAAAATCTGTACAATTGAGAGAATTATGATTTTAGTTCAAGGGGTTGCTATAGTGTTTGACATGAATATTTGGCCCATAATAAGCATTAAGGAAATATTAGCTATCACTGAATGACAGTACTTGTATTAAAAAAATTTTTAATTGAGTTAGTTATAATTTTGAATGAAAATGTTATTCAGTATACATCAATTTTTAAAACTTTCTGTAATGGAAATGTTAAGAAAAGTTATTTTCAAGTTTACTTAAAAGTAAAGGGCTGGGCGCAGTGGCTCACACCTGTAATCCCAGCACTTTGGGAGGCCGAGGTGGGCGGATCATGTGAGGTTGGGAGTTCAAGACCAGCCTGACCAGCATGGAGAAACCCCGTCTCTACTAAAGAAACAAAATTAGCCGGGCATGGTGGCGTATGCCTGTAATCCCAGCTACTCGGGAGGCTGAGGCAGGAGAATCGCTTGAACTTGGGAGGCAGAGGTTGCGGTGAGCTGAGATCAATCACATCGTTGAGCCTGGGCAACAAGAGCAAAACTCTGTCTCCAAAAGAAAAAAGCCAAAAAGCAACTAAAGCACATATCTGAAACTTTCTCCTTAGTATATCTTATTTTTGCTATAAGAAAGCTTTCCTTATTAAGGAACTGTCTTAATGATGTTTATATTTTAATTTTTAAAATAATATCTTAGGATATGGAGTAGTGGTTTGTAGGTCTTTGGATAAAGCAAATAATCACCTTTCTTTTTTTGTTTGTTTTTGTTTGTTTTTTCTGAGATGGCAGTCTTCCTATGTTGCCCATGCTGGACTCCAGGGCTCAAGTGATTCCCCTGCCTGTATAATTGGGACTATAGTGTTGTGCTGGGTTAAGCTTTTAAATAGAATTATCCATTTCTTTCTTCCTTTCCTTTTCCTTTTCCCTTTCCTTTTTCGTTTCTTATTTTTTTATTTTTATTTTTTTGTGGACAGAGTCTGGCTTTGTTGCCTAGGCTGGAGTGCAGTGGTACGGTCTTGGCTCACTGCAGCTTCCCACTCCTGGGCACAAGGAATCCTCCTGTCTCAGACTCCTGAGTAACTGGAACCACAGGCACATGCCACATACCAGGCTAATTTTTTTACAGAGACAGGATTTTGCCATGTTTCCTGGCTTGGTCTTGAACTTCCCAGCTCAAGCAACCTGCCTGCCTTGACCTCCTGAGTAGCTGGGATTACAGGTGCACGGCATCATGCCTGGCTAATTTTTTTTTTTTTTTTCTGTCTCCCAGGCTGGAGTGCAGTGGTGCAATCTGGGTTTACTGTAACCTCCGCCTCCCAGGTTCGAGTAGTTCTTGTGCCTCAGCCTCCCCAGTAGCTGGGACTACAGACCTGGCTAATTTTTTGTGTACATATATATGTTTTTATAAGAGACAGGGTTTCGCCATGTTGGCCAGGCTGGTCTTGAACTCCTGAGCTCAGACAGTCCATCTGCCTCAGCCTCCCAAAGTGGTAGGATTACAGGCGTGAGCCACCGTGCCTAAACTAATTTTTATATTTTAGTAGAGTCGAGGTTTCATTATGTTGCCCAGGCTGGTCTTGAGTTGAGAGCCTCAAGCAATCCTCCTGCCTTAGTCTCCCAAAGTCTTGGGATTATAGGCTTGAGCCACAGCGCCCGGCCCAAAGCAGTTGTAAATGTATCTTTTCCCATTTTCCAATCTCAGCATGTCTTTCACCTGACAACAGATAGACATGTAGCCCTTGCTCTGAGAGGAATGGAGACTGGTTTGAAATTGAGCTGGGCGCGGTGGCTCACGCCTGTAATCCCAGCACTTTGGGAGGCTGAGGCGGGTGGATCACGAGGTCAAGAGATCGAGACCATCCTGGTCAACATGGTGAAACCCCGTCTCTACTAAAAATACAAAAATTCAGCTGGGCATGGTGGCATGTGCCTGAATCCCAGCGACTCAGGAGGCCGAGGCAGGAGAATTGCCTGAACCCAGGAGGTGGAGGTTGCGGTGAGCCGAGATTGTGCCATTGCACTCCAGCCTGGGTAACAAGAGCGAAACTCCTTCTCAAAAAAAAAAAAAAAACCCAGAAATTGAGCTCTGTGCATAGTGTTTGAATTCTGTGCTGTCTTGGGACCTTGGGCAATTTTAATTAATGTGTGAGTTACTATTTTATTATAGAAAAAAAATTCTGTTTTTTAACTCAAAGGGGTTATTGTCAAAGTTACGTGAGAATAAAAGAAGACCTTGGTATTCTGTAAACTATTGCATGTTATTGAAAATATTTCATTTTTCTTTCTTTGTTGAGTGGGGGAAAGTACCCTCCTGACACTAGAACTTGGTTTAATGGAGACCCTTAGTGGTCAGAGAATAATACAGTATATATAAACTAAAGGGCTAGATTGCGTACTTTGATAATTAAATAATGCTATTACTTAAAAGTAACTTTGATAGTTAAAGTGAACATAACTGGTTTTGGCTTCTTTGGTTTTTGGTTCTTTTCTTTCTTTTTTTTTTTTTTTTTTTAGACAGTCTCACTCTGTCACCCAGGTTGGAATGCAGTGGTGCAGTCTCAGCTCCCTGCAACCTCCACCTCCTGGGTTTAAGTAATTTTCATACCTCAGCCTCTTGAATAGCTGGAATTACAGGTGTGTGCTGCCATGCCCAGCTAATTTTTGTATTTTTTGTAGAGATGGAGTTTTGCCATGCTTGCCATGCCTAACTCCTGCCCTCAAGTGATTCATGAAATGTTTTGATACATGCATGCAATGTGTGATAATCACATCATGGAGAATGGAGTATCCCTTTAAGTATTTGTGTTACAAATAATCCATTTATTCTCTTAGTTATTTAAAGATGTACAGTCAAATTATTATTGATTATAGTCACCCTGTTGTGCTATCAAATAGTAGATCTTATTCTGGTTTTTTTTTTTGGTTAACCCCCCAACTTGCCACTACCCTTCCCAGCCTTTACTAAGCGTTTTTCTACTCTATCTCCATGAGCGTTCTGTAACTTCTTAAAGTCATTAGTGTACCTTGTAGATTTTTTTCATGTCAGTAAGAGATCTACCTTTTAAAATATCCTAATCTGTTCACTTTTTCTTATCTCCTATCACCACCCATTTATCAGCTACTGTTATCTGTCACTTGGACCATTTCAGTGGCCATCTAATTTGTTTCTTTGTTTCCAGCTTTTCCCTCTTATTCTCACATAGCAGCCACAGAGATATGTTTAAAACCTTAGATTATGTCACTTCTTTGCTGAAAACATGGCAGTGTTTCCTGTTCCAGTAAAATCCAAACTTTTACTTTTAGAATTAATGCTTTCTAAGGGCAGGGCTGTTTACCTGTTTTGATTACTGATTTTTCCCATGTGCCTAGAAAGTGTCTTGTGCATACTAGGTGCTTTGTACTAATGAATTAGCTTGTTGGCCTTGATATGTTATTCTGTGCCTGTTTATCTCATTTTATTCTCCTCTTTGCTTCCTACTCTGGTCTACCACATTAGCTTTATTCTGCTGCTTGGATTCTCCGACTTCATTCCCCCTAGGCTTTGCAGAAGCTGTTTTCTTTGCCTGGAATATCCTTTCCCCAGTTTTCTCACAGCTGAATCTTTCTTGTCTGTTCATATTTCAGTGTAAATGTTACTTGCTTAAAGAGATGTTCTCTGATCACCAAACTAGTTATCTCTTCACTCTCCATTATTCTGTTTAAAAATTTTTTAAATTTAGTTTAAAAAAATTAGTGATAAATCATGTGGTTCAAAATTAAGAAAATGCTACAAGATGTATAGTGAAAAATGCCTCTACCACTGTCATCTGTAAATCAAAGCAATACATATTAGTTTATTTTTTATTCTTTCAGAGGCTCTTTTAAATAAGTGTTTTTAAACCAGTCTTTAAGAACTACATAGCCAGTATCTCCTAATTTTTTCAGATAATACACTCTATGAAAATTAGGCCAAACCACTGTATATAAGCCACTTGAACTTCCTAGTCATCCTCTCTGCCAATTAATCTATCATCTAACCCTTCAGTTTTACCCCTTCTAGTTAGTTCCCCTTGCACTTTGCCCCCAGTGATTCTTGTTCAGAATGAGTGATATTACCACCCGTGCCCATGATCTGTCTCATTTCCATTTGCTCAATAACTTTGTTCTAGAAATTTTCTTTCTCTCTCTCTCTGTATGTGTTTTCTTTTGAGACAGGGTTTGCTCTGTTGCCCAGGCTGGAATACAGTGGCGCAATCATAGCTCACTGCAACCTTGAACTCCTGGTCTCAAGTGATTTTCCTGCCTCAACCTCTTAAGTAGCCAGGACTACGGATGCCACCATGACTGGCTGATTTTTAAATTTTAATATTTAGTAGGTTTGAGGTCTTGTTATGTTGCTCAGGCTGGTCTCAAACTCCTACTGGGCTCAAGCAGTCCTCCCACCTCAGCCTCCTAAAATGCTAGGATTACGGGTATGAGCCATTACTGGCCTGAGGTTATCTTCTTAACTCTGCTGTTTTCTTTGGCTTCAGCACAGCCTGGCATATAGTAGGTGCTTAGAAAATATTAGTTAAATATAGCAGAATGATGAGTTTGAAACTTTTGAGTTTTAGAGACTTGGGTATTCAACCTAGTTGTGTGACTTGGGCAAGAGAGGTAGCATCTGTAAGCCAGAATTTCTTTTTTTCTTTTCTTTTTTTTTTTTGAGATGGGGATTCACTCTGTAGTCTAGGCTAGAGTGCAGTGGTGCAGTCATGGCTCGCTTCAGCCTCAAACTCCCAGGCCCAAATGATTCTCCTCCTCAGCTTCCTAAGTAGCTGGGACTACAGGCACCTGCCACCATGCCTGGCTAATTTTTATATTTTTTTGTAGAAATGGATTTTCATCATGTTGCCCGTTCTGGTCTCAAACTCCTGGGTGTAAGTGATCCGCCTGCCTCAGCCTCCCAATGGTTGCATTGCCTTCTCTTTTACCTGCAATCTCCCTCTGCTTGTCTAAGAGTACTTGTGAGTGCATTTGTTACCCACCCAGGTAATCCCATGTAATCTTGCTTTAAAATCCTTAAGGTTTTTAAAAAAAAAAAAAATCCTTAAGGTTAATCATATCTGCAAACTCCCTTCTTCCATGTAAGATAACATTTATAGGTTCCAGGAATGGGGACCTGATATCTTTGCTGGCCATTATTCAGCTTATTCAGCCTGCTACTGGTATATAAAGCACACAGTTGGTGCCTGGCAAAAAAAAAAGAATTTACACTTTCTGGATAGGGTCAAGAAATATTAAAATTTTCAGAAAGATTTAATTGTACAATTAATGGAAACCACAGAATATGAGAAAAATGGGTCAAAAAAAGATAAGGTGGCCAGGCACAATGACCCACGCCTGTAATCCCAGCACTTTGGGACGCTGAGGTCAGAGGATCTCTTGAGCCCAGGAGTTTTGAGACCAGCCTGGGCAACATAAAGAGATGTCGTCTCTACCAAAAAAAAAAAAAAGCCAGGTGTGGTGACAATGGCCTGTAGTTCCAGCTACTTGGAAATGGGAGGATCACCTTAATCTGGGAAGTTGAGACCGTAGTGAGCCATGATCACACCACTGCACTGCAGCCTGGGTGACAGACTGAGACCCTGTTCCTCCTACCCCCCCAAAAAAAATGAGGTAAGGGAAATTAAGGATTACAGAATGTGACTTTATATGATACAGTGAATAAATGGGATAAGTGTATATTAAAGTGATTATTTTTTGTCAGATTTTGAATTTTTTTTTTTCCTGTTCAGATGTATGGGAGGATTTATTCATATTTTTAATGTTTATGGAGTAAATAGTGTACCCTGGAAAGAGGCGATGGTGGTGGTGGGAGGAATATATTGCATATGGTTACTGAAAATTGGATAATTACCTTCCTTGTTACCCTGCAGAAGTTAACATGTAAGCTATGTGAAATGATTAATGAATGAGATCCCAGAGTGGATATCATATATTTTCCTGAATGTTAGACAAGAATCACTTCATTTAGAATAAGAATAAAATAAAAGTACCCTTTAAATCAGTGGTTTCAGTTAGAGTATCATAAAAAGTCATACTGACAATTTAATTCTTTTTTCTATCTTCCTAACAGGTTCTTTGGCATGGACACAAGTTCAGTGGGAGGATTAGAATTGACTGATCAGACTCCTGTTTTATTAGGGAGTACGGCCATGGCAACTAGTCTCACGAATGTAGGAAACTCCTTTAGTGGTCCACCTAATCCTTTAGTGTCTAGATCTAATAAGTTTCAGAACTCATCAGTGGAAGATGATGATGATGTTGTTTTTATCGAACCTGTACAACCTCCCCCACCTTCTGTACCAGTGGTACCTGATCAAAGAACCATAACTTTTACATCATCAAAAAATGAAGAACTACAAGGAAATGATTCTAAAATTACTCCTTCCTCAAAAGAGTTGGCATCTCAGAAGGGAAGTGTAAGTGAGACAATTGTCATTGATGATGAAGAGGACATGGAAACAAATCAAGGGCAAGAGAAGAATTCCTCCAATTTTATTGAACGAAGACCTTCTGAGACTAAAAACAGAACCAATGATGTGGATTTCTCCACTTCCAGTTTTTCAAGAAGTAAGGTAAATGCAGGAATGGGTAATAGTGGTATCACCACAGAACCAGACTCTGAAATTCAGATTGCTAATGTTACAACTTTAGAAACAGGTGTAAGCTCTGTGAATGATGGCCAATTAGAAAATACTGACGGGAGAGATATGAACTTAATGATTACACATGTAACATCACTGCAGAATACCAACTTGGGAGATGTCTCTAACGGACTGCAGTCAAGTAGTTTTGGTGTTAATATACAAACATACACCCCATCTTTAACTTCACAGACCAAGACTGGAGTAGGACCTTTTAATCCTGGTAGAATGAATGTCGCAGGGGACGTATTTCAGAATGGAGAATCTGCAACTCATCATAATCCTGGTAAGCAGTAAGAAATATGCTACCTCATGTAAATGAATTAAGCTTTTGGCCTCTGCCTCTTTCCTTGTGGTTGCTGGTATTACCTTGTTTGGTTTCATCATGTGCAATATATTAATTATATTGACTTTTATCTTAAGTTTGGAATTTTAATAAGAATTGTAAAACCATATATAATATTTTTCTGTGGAGTACTAGAAAGTTAATTATAAAGTAATTTTATGTCTAAAGGGTTTAAGAAAAAAATATTCTTTACATTCATCACCAATGTCTGATAATTTGGCTGGGCACAGTGGCTGACCCCTGTAATCCCGACACTTTGGGGAGGCCAAGGTGGGTGGAGCCCAGGAGTTGGAGACCAGCCTAGGCAACATAGCGAGACCCACCCCCTATCTCTAAATTTCAAAAGCAAAAGAAACAAAGTGTGATAACTTAGTATCTTGTTTGTCATGTATTACTTTTTGCTAGTAGATTTTTACTAGTGTTTTAATATAGAGAGAACAAAAAGATTAATATAATAGCACACTTAAAGAACAGTGTAATGTTGTACAGAAGTTGCATTTAGATTTTTGTTTTAAAACAAAAGATTTTGTTTTAAAACAGAGACAGAGGCTTGCTCTGTCACCCAGGCTAGAGTGCAGTGGCGTAATCTTGGCTCACTGTAGCCTCCACCTCCTGCATTCAGGTGATTCTCCTGCTTCCGTCTTCCAAGTAGCTGGGATTACAGGCATCCACCACCACACATGGCTAGTTTTTATATTTTTAGTAGAGACGGAGTTTCACCATGTTGGCCAGGCCAGACTGGTCTCAAACTCCTGACCTCAGGTAATCCACCTGCCTCAGCTTCCCAAAGGTGTGGGATTACAGGCATGAGCCACTGCACCCGGCTGCATTTAGATTTATGTCTCCTTTCTTGTGTTTATTATATTAAATAAATAAATTAATTTTTTGAGACAGGGTCTCTCTGTCGCCTAGAGTATAGCGGCACAAACTCAGCTTGCTGCAACCATGACCTCTTGAGCTCAGGTGATTCTCCCACCACAACCTCCAGAGTAGCTAGGACTACAGGCGTGAGCCACCATGCCTGGCTAATTAAAAAAAAAAAAGTTATCTGTAGAGACAGAGTCTCACTATGTTGCCCAGGCTGATCTTAAACTCCTGGGTTCAAACAATCCTCCTGCCTTGGCCTTCTAAAGTGCTGGGATTCTAGGTGTGAGCCACCATGCCCAGCCATTTTATTTTTTATTAAGCGTTGGCCAAGTTTTTATTTTTCTCGTGTTTGAAGAAAGCCAAACATACAGTTCTTTTTTTTTTTTTTAAATCACTTTAAAGTATGATTGACTTGCAAAAGACTGTATATATATTTGATATATACAATTTGATGATTCCATGTTTATTTTTGACCGTGTATCTGATTTTAGCTTTCAGTTAGCATTTTATTACTCTAAAAATTTTTTTAAATTATTTTTATTTTTCAGAGGCATAAATATCAAGCAATATCTTTTTATGTTTGTGTTTATATTTATTTATTTTTTTAGAGACAGAGTCTAGCTCTATTGCCCAGCCAGGAGTGCAGTGGTGCAATCTTGGCTGACTGCAACCTCTGCCTCCCTAGTAACTGGAGTTATAAGTGTGCGCCATCATGCCCAGCTAATTTTTGTATTTTTAGTAGAGATGGGGTTTCACCATGTTGGCCAGGCTGGTCTCGAACTCCTGTCCTCAAGCGTCTGCCTGCCTTGGCCTCTTAAAGTTCTGGGATTATAGGTGTGAACCACTCTACGCAGCATCTCCCCCCAACCTTTTTTTTTTTTTTTTGAAAGTTGATAGATTTCTTTACTATTTGAAATTGTTTGCTATGAGCAGCTTTGTTCTGTGAAAACATTAAAATGTGGAAGTTGCCGGGTGTGGTGGCTCACGCCTGTAATCCCGGCACTTTGGGAGGCCGAGGCGGGTGGATCACGAGGTCAAGAGATCTAGACCATCCTGGTCAACACGGTGAAACCCCGTCTCTACTAAAAATACAAAAAAAAAATTAGCTGGGCATGGTGGCGCGTGCCTGTAATCCCAGCTACTCAGGAGGCTGAGGCAGGAGAATTGCCTGAACCCAGAAGGCGGAGGTTGCGGTGAGCCGAGATAGCGCCATTGCACTCCAGCCTGGGTAACAAGAGCGAAACTCCGTCTCAAAAAAAAAAAAAAAAAAACTAAAAAAACTAAAAATGTGGAAGTTATAAGAACTCTGTGCTAGCCTGGACAACCTGGTGAAGAAATATAAAATACCGAAAATACCAAAAGTTACCTAGGCATGGTGGTGTGCACCTGTGCTCCCAGCCACTTGGGAGGCTGAGGTTGCAGTGAGCCAAGATCACGAAGCTGTACTCCAGCCTGGGTGACAGAGTGAGACCTTGTCTCAAAAACAGAACTCTGTAACTTTTTCATGACACGTCTGTGGATGTCTGTTTCTTTCACGTCTCTTCCAATTCGTGTGTGTGTGTGTGTGTGTGTGTGTGTGTGTGTATCTGCCTGTCTCTCACATACCTCTTTCTGTGGGATTGTGGAGAATAATGTGAAGTGACTAAAATCTAGGCAGTGTAGAATGCTCTATGAATGCCAGTTATTTTTCTTATTTGTAATGTCTGATTATTGAAGACTGCTTGGAAAATCTATAGTTAAAAACAAGAGGTGGTACCAAGCATGGTGGGTCATGCATGTAATCCTAGCACTTTGGAAGACCAAGGCAGGAGGATCGCTTGAGCTCAGGAGTTTGAGACCAGCCTCTGGGCAAAAGAGCAAGACCTTGTCTCTACTAAAGATAAAAAAAACTGGCTAGGGCAGGTTGTAGTAGCTTAAATCTGTAATCCCAGAACTTTGGGAGGCCGAGGTAGATGGATCACCTGAGGTCAGGAGTTTGAGACCAGCCTGGCCAACATGGCCAAACCCTATCTCGATTAAAAATACAAAAATTAGGCATGGTGATACATGCCAGCTGCTTGGGAAGTTGAGGCACGAGAATTGTTTGAATTTGGGAGGTGGTTGTTGCAGTGAGAAGAGATTGCACTACTGCACTCCAGCTTGGGCAACAGAGTGAGACTCCTTCGCAAAAAAAAAAAAAAAAAACTAGCCAGGCTGAAGCCGGAAGGTAGTTTAAGTCTGGGAGATCAAGGCTGCAGTGAGCTGTAATTGCACCACTACATATAGCCTGGGCAGCAGAGTGAGACCATGTCTTAAAAAAAAAAGAAGAAAAGAAAATAAAGAGAGTGGAACCTGATGGTGTGCGGTGTGGAGCTGTTGAAGCGGGAGGGTTCCTTGAGGCCAGGAGTTGGAGACTTGTGCTGTGTGCTGGTGCTTGTTAACGGCCAGCACACTCCAGCCTGCGCAACACAGTGAGACCCACTCATAGTCCTTCTAAGTAAAGATGACCACTGTCAATGCTTGGAGTGGCTTTTTTTTTTTTTTTTGTATTTTGTTAACCTAGTGGAAATGCAGATCTGTGTAGTTTTGTTTTCTGTTTTTTCCTCCCTTAATATTGCACTGCATTTTCTTATACCATTAATATTTATATAAGTTTTAATGGCTCCAATGGGTATTGTATCATTCCCATATTTGGCTTTTACGTTGTTTTCCATATTTTGCTATTGTAGGTCTTTGATGAAATACTTGTTCACATTCCTGATTATTTCCTTAGAGTATGCTCCTACAAGTGAAATTAATGGGCTACAGAATATGATTTGCATGCCCCTAACGATTTTTCGTTTAAAAATACATACCTGGTGTATAGTGGTATTAAATATGTCCCTTATTACCAGTTTTGAAATTTCATGTTACAGCCAGGAGTGGTTGCTCACGGCTGTAATCCTAGCACTTTGGGAGGCTGAGGCAGGTAGATCTCCTGAGGCCAGGAGTTCGAGACCTGCCTGGCCAACATAGTGAAACCCCGTCTATACTAAAAATACAAAAAATTAGCTGGGCATCGTGGCGGGCACCTGTAATCCCAATTGTTAGGGAGGCTGAGGCAGGAGAATCGCTTGAACGCAGGAGGCAAAGGTTGTAGTGAGCTGAGATTGAGCCCTTGTACTCCAGCCTGGGCAACAAGTGAAACTCGATCTCAAAAAAAAAAAAAAAAAAATTCTTATTACTTCTAAAACCCCTTGTAGGTAGGAGTGTGTGTATGTATATATGTGAATGTATGTGTGAGTTTGTATGGGCATTTTTAATGTACAGAAATATATTGTCATAATGTTTTTTAGAAAGCTCTTAGTAATTTATACTGTTATGAGCTGTATATTAGTCTTTAATTGTAACCTTGCCACTTAAATGTGCTCAAATTGTTTTAAAATAGCTGTTTAGCTCAGTTCCAGTTTTTCCTACTTAAGTAATTGTTGTATATGTATCTTGGAATACTTATTTCTTTAGGAATATAACTGGATCATAGAGATCCTGTCATCCTAAGAATTGTGTTCCTATTTACTCAAACTCTGTAAGCTAGTCTTCAGAAAAACTGTACATAAAGAGACATATGAATTGGCTCTGCATTTATATGCTGATTTTATTTGTAATAGAGAATAATAGATGCAGAGTTATAAAATCTTGGCTATTTATATACCAGCTATCCTCTCATGAAGTCCCTTGTATGAAATTCAAGGTTTAGACAAAATGATTAGGTCTTTTCTATTTCTAAAATTTTTTCTTTAATGTTGTAGGAAACAAAAATGTAAAACTAGGGCAAATGTAAATTGAAAATAGAGAAGCACCATTTTTTTCAATGTCAAGGCAATAGATGCCCTTAAGTTTCAATACATTCCTTTAACTATGTATTCAAGTGACAAGTCTACAAAATAGGAAATTCTGAGGCATCAGTATTTGTGTGGGAAAGAGCTGTTTTTTTTTTTTTCCCAGATATGTTCAAAAATAATTTTTTGATTGGAGGCCTTTTTCCCTTCATAAGATGGAATTACCAGTTCTTCTAGTGATTTTCTTTCTCATTGATTATATTTTTACCCATTTGTTAAAACTGGTCCGTTACTGTGATGACAGCTAGATGATAGAATTCCAGAATGTACTCTTTAATTAAAGTTTGGTTTTTTTTTTTTTTTTTTAAAAACTAAAGAGTGTTATAGAGACAGGTAAAATCTGAATAGGGATATTTTAAACTAAGGGATATTACAGAGTCGGGTAACATCTGAATAGCCCCTCGAAACCATTAGGAATGGATCAGAACCGAAAAATCCTTTTTAAAGTTTTAGTGGTAAAGAAGTGTTCCCAAGCTCTGGTTATATTGTGTACTTCCTGTGCAAGGAAGTTAATTTTTTTTCCTATGGAAGGGCAGTTTTTATATATGGAAGTTGAAAATTCAGGAGAAACTAGAAAGGAAAAAAATTTATGAGAGACCAAAGTAGTGGAAATTAGAAGTGGTAACCTGAAAACTTGCAAAATGAAGATAGGTTATGGTATTAGTAGTACCATGAGAGGCCTGCAGAACAGGAACTAGTGCAGCAAACTGGAGACTTCCTACTGAGTACTAAAGAAGCTTAGCCTGGAAGAGAAAAGATGTCCTCTAGCATTAATAGTTATCACACCTCAGTACTGTGCTGTGCTGAACCTTTGCAGTGGTAGAGCAATTTGACGTTGGATTGGGTGTACCTCATTTTATAGTGCTTTTGTTTTATTGTACTTCACAGATAATTGGCATTTGACACAAATTTTAAGTCTTTTGGTGCCACCCTTCCAACAGCACGTGGTCACTTTTTGTCTCTGTGTCACATTTTGGTAACTCTCTCAATATTTCAGACCTTTGTATTATTGTTGTATCTTATGGTGATCTGTGATCAGTGATCTTTGATGTTACTATTGTAATTGTTTTGGGTGCCACAAACTGTGCCCATATGAGAGTGAACCTAATCTATAAATGTGCGTGTTCTAAGTCTCCCTCTCCTTGGACCTCCCTATTCCTTGAGACACAGCAGTATTTAAATTAGGTCAATTAATAACCTTTTAATGGTTGCTAAGTGTTTAAGTTAAAGGAAGAACCTCACTTCTCTTGCTTTAAATCAAAAGCTAGAACTGATTAGGCTTAGTGAGGAATGCATGCTGAAAAACCTAGAAAGGCTGAGAGCTAGGCCTTTTGCACCAAACAGTCAAATTGTGAATGCAAAGGAAAAGTTCTTGAAGGAAATTAAAAGTGCTACTCCAGTGAACACAGGAATGATACAGCGAAATAGCCATTTTTTTTTTTTTTTTTTTTTGAGGCAGGGTCTTACTCTCTCACTCAGGCTGGAGTGCAGTGGCTTGAACTTGGCTCAGTGTAGCCTCTGCCTTACAGGCTCAAGAGATCCTCCCAGCTCAGCCTCCCAAGTAGCTAGGACCTTAAGAATGTGCCACCATGCCTGGCTAATTTTTAAAAAATATTCTTTGTAGAGACAGGGTTTCACAATGTTACCTAGGCTGATCTCAAACTGCTTAAGGGATCCACCTGCCTCAGACTCCCAAAGTGCTGGGATTATAAGTGTGAACCATTGTGCCCGGCCACAAAACAGCCTTATTGCTGACGTGGAGAAAGTTTGAGTGGTCTGGATAGAGCATCACACCAGCCACAACATTCCCTTAAGCCAAAGCCTTATCTAGAGTTAGACCCAAACTGTGTTTCAGTTTTATGAGAACTCAGAGAGATAAGGAAACAAGAAAAGTTTAAAGCTAGTAAAGGTTGGTTCATGAGGTTTAAGGAAATAAACCATCTCCATATCATAAATGTGCAAGATGAAATTACAAGTGCGGACATAGAAGCTGCAGCAAGTTCTCCAGAAGATCTAAGATAATTGATGTAGGTAGCTACATGAGACAATGGATTTTCAGTGTAGATAAAACAGCCGGCTGGCTCTCTTGTTAGGGGTTAATGTAGTTAGTGACTATAAGTTGAAGCCAGTGCTCATTTACCATTCTGAAAATCCTTAAGAATGGTAATAATGGTAATAATTCTTAGAGTCCTTAAGAATTATAAATGTACTCTGCCTGTTTTTTATCAGTGGAACAACAAAGCCCAGATGACAGCAGTTAGGTTTACAGTGTGGTTTACTGAATAGTTTAAACTCAGTGTTGAGATCTTCTGCTCAGCAGAAATGATTCCTTTTAAAATACTACTGCCCAATACACCTGGTCATCTAAGAGCTCTCATGGAGATGTACAAAGAGATGAATGTTATTTTCATACCTGCTTCCACCACAGTGTTCATTCTGCAGCCTGTGGATCAAGTAGTAATTTCGACTTTTAAGTCTTGTTATTTAAGAAATACATTTTGTAAGGCTGTAGCTGCCATAGATAGTGATTCCTCTGATGGATCTAGGGAAGGTCAATTAAAAAGCTTCTGGAAAGGATTCAGCATTCTCAGTGCCCTTACAAACGTTTGTAATTCATGGGAGGTGGTCAAAACAGCATTATTATTATCATTATTATTTATTTTGAGATGAAGTCTCACTCTGTTGCCTATGCTGAAGTGCAGTGGCATGATCTCGGTTCACTGCAACCTTCACCTCCTGGGTTCAAGCGATTCTCCTGTCTCAGCCTCCCGAGTAGCTGGGACTACAGGCACACACCACCATGCCCAGCTAATTTTTGTTTTTTTAGTAGAGGCAAGGTTTCACTATATTGGACAGACTGGTCTTGAACTCCTGACCTCTTGATCCTCCTGCTTTGGCCTCCCAAAGTGCTAGGATTACAGGCATGAGCCACTGCTCCTGGCCAAAACAGCAGTATTAACATGAGTTTGGAAGAAGTTGATTTCAAGCCTCATGAATGATGGTGAAGAATTCAAGACTTTAGTGGAGGAAGTAATTGTAGATGTAGTGAAAACAGCATGAGAACTAGAATTAGAAGTAGAACCTGAATGAGGCCGGGAATGGAGGTTTATGCCTATAATCTGAGCACTTTGGGAGACTGAGGCCAGGCATGGAGCTCGTGCCTATAATTCCAGCACTTTGGGAGAATGAGACAAATCGATCACTTGAGGCCAGGAGTTCGAGACCAGCCTGGCCAACATGGTAAATCCCTGTCTTTACTAAAAATATAAAAATTAGCCAGGTGTGGTGGCGCACACCTGTAATCCCAGCTGCTTGGGAGGCTGAGGTACAAGAGTTGCTTGATTCCAGGAGGTAGAGGTTGCAGTGGGACAAGATTACACCGCCACACTCCAACCTGGGCTACAGAGCGAGACTGTCTCCAATTAAAAAAAAAAAGAGCCTAAGATGAGCTTGAATTGCTCCAATCTCGTGATAAAACTTGTACAGTTGAAGAGTTGCTTTTTATGGTTGAGCAAATAGAGTGGTTTCTTGAGATGAATCTGTTCCTGGTGAAGATAGTGTGAACATTGTTGAAATGACAACAAAGGATTTAGAGTATTACATAAACTTAGTTGATAAAACAGTGGCAGAGTTTGAGAAGATTGACTCTGATTTTGAAAGAAGCTCTACTGTGGGTAAACTGCTGTCAAACAGCAGAAGAGTTCATTGATGGGGTAAACATCATTGTCTTATTTTAAGAATTTGCCACAGCCAACCGACAGCCACCATTGTGATAATCAGCAGCTGTCAACATTGAGGCAGGGCCCTCCACCAGCAGAAAGATTACAACTTGCTGAAAGCTCAGATGATTAGTATTTTTTAGCCATAAAGCATTTTTAAATTAAGATATATAGGTTTTTAAAAGATATAATACTATTGCATACTTAATAGACTGCATTATAGTGTAAACATAGCATTTCTTGTTAAACCAAAACAAATTCCTGTGTCTTGCTTTATTGCAGTATTAGCTTTATTGCAGTGATCTGGAACTGAACCAGAAATATTTCTGAGCTATGCCTGTATAAATTGGCTTAATTCCATCATTTCTGTTTACTTCCTGTGAGATTATGTGTTATATTTAAAGGCCATGAAGCTAAACATACATATGGAAAAGCTGTTCTTAAAAACCTGTTTTAGAAATAATTATAAACTTTATTAGACTTGTGTTACATTTGTCAAAGGTTCTAGTTAGGATTTTTATTATTATTATTATTATTATTATTATTGAGATAGAGTCTCACTCTGTTGCCCAGGCTAGAGTGTGATGGTGCTGTCTTGGCTTACGGCAACCTCTGCCTACTGGGTTCAGGCGATTCTCCTGCCTCAGCCTCCTGAGTAGCTGGGATTACAGGTGCCCACCACCATGTCTGGCTAATTTTTTTGTATTTTTAGTAGAGATGGGGTTTCACCATGTTGGCCAGGCTGGTCTCGAACTCCTGACCTCATTATCCTCCTGCCTCCACCTACCAAAGTGCTGGGATTATAGGCGTGAGCCACCTTGCCTGGCTTATTATTCTTCAATGTTGATACATATGTTCCTTGCCTAAAGTAATATTCTGTAAATACATGAATACTTTCTGCTGAATAGTGACATTTTAAATGCTTTCTATATGCTAGTTATTATGCTTTATTATGTGTCTTACCTCATTTAATGTTTACCATTAGTATGAGGTTGATACCATCTCAAGCACTCTGAAGAGTAAGGCACAGTTTAAGTAGCTCCCCAATCTTGTAAATAAATGATGGAGCTGGAATGTGAACTTTTTTTAAAAAAAATTAATTAAAAAAAAATTGACAAACGTGTATATTTGTATATATTGTGTGCAACATGTTTTGAAGTAGATACATATTGTGGAGTGGCTAGATTGAGCTATGCGTTATCTGACATACCATTTGTTTGTGGTGAGAACACTTAAAATCTAATATTAACAATTTTTAAGAACATGGTGCATTGTTACTGTGACATCCTTACTCCAGAACTTGTGCTGTGTACCTCTCTAGTGCATTGCTGTTCTATTAACATCTTAAACTTGTACAAAATGGAAAGTTAATATTTCTCTGATACAAATTTTCATATGTATAAACAAACACTTGTTTTATTACTCTTTCTTGTGCATTTTGTTTTTAAGATTCTTGGATCTCCCAATCAGCTTCATTTCCCCGTAATCAGAAACAACCAGGAGTGGATTCTTTATCACCAGTGGCCTCACTTCCTAAACAGATTTTCCAGCCTTCTGCTCAACAGCAACCTACTAAACCAGTTAAAGTCACTTGTGCAAACTGCAAAAAGCCTTTACAGAAGGGCCAGACAGCTTATCAACGAAAAGGATCAGCTCACCTCTTTTGTTCGACCACCTGCCTTTCTTCCTTCTCTCACAAGCCTGCTCCAAAGAAACTCTGTGTTATGTGTAAAAAGTAAGGTTTACCTTTCAACATAATTCTGTATAGTCGAATTTTGGTGTTATAAAATTTTAAGAAAAGTGAAACTCAGATTTGTAATACATTTGGAAACTTCCCTTATCAAGTCCAGGTGACACATGGATAAAAGGCTTCCTGTTTGGATAGGCATTGATGATAGGTCCTTATAATTAATTTTGTCTGTAATTGGATGCCTTGATTTTGTAACAATACATACTTATTTACATGATTAATGAGAGAATTTTGTTCTTCTGGCCAAATAAAAATGCTAAGCAGTTTATGTGTGACTCTGTATTAACATTGATTAAATTTTACACTATCTTCAGATCAAGATTATAAAATTGGCAAGTCTTTGGATTTTACATGTATTTGTTTTGAACATTAATTCATTGGAAATAGTATTTCAAGACTCAGGTACCAGTTTTTAGCTAGCCTTAGAAAGACAGGTTCCTCTCTTCTGTTTTTTCTTTTCTTTTTTTTTTTCTTTTTTTTAGACAGAATCTTGCTCTGTAGTCCAGGCTGTAGTACAGTGGTGCAAATCTCAACTCACTGCAGCCTCTGCCTCCTGGGTTTAAGCAATTCTCCTGCCTCAGCTTCCTGAGTAGCAGGGATTACAGGCTTCCGCCACCATGCCTGGCTAATTTTTGTATTTAGTGGAGATGAGGTTTCATCATGTTGGCCAGACTGGTCTTGAACTTCTGACCTCAGGTGCTCCATCCACCTTGGCCTCCCAAAGTGCTGGGATTATAGGCATGAGCCACTGTGCCCAGCCTTCTTTTTCTGTTTTTTTTTGATCTGGCTTCACTGGTTAAAAATAGCTGGAATATGGTATGTTATGTGCAAGGTGAAGCCTTTCTGTACCGTATCTTGGAGCAGTTCAATTCTGTGAAGTTATTTTTAGATCTTGAATTTTAGAAAGGGCTTAATGGTCTGTACATGTTTAATAAACTCAAATACTAAAGCAATTGTAATGCACATTGCTTTGCAGTAGTAAACTTAAATACTGCAGTGTAGAATCTTGAATATCAGAATAAAAGGTAAACTTGAAAAGTCAACATATTATCATTTTCTAACATTTCTATTTACAGTTGGAAAGCCATGTTAATAGTGGGGGAAGTTATTTGGGGATGGGGTGGGTGGGTATATTTAAGTTTAGTTAATTCCTCTAGAATGTATGCCATAGTCCTATGACCCGGATACCTCATGCTTTCTACTTATCCAGGGGAGGGAATTGAACAGGTTATACCTCAGTATACTAGTCCTTAACATTAATTCCATGTAACTAATAACTTTTCTTAGTTTTCCCAATATTTGAAATCCTTTTTAGTGAATTTAAAAACAAATTGGGTAGTGACAAGGATTTAATAGTATAAAATAGTTTTGCTTCTCAGTCTTTATTTTTAAGAGTTCTTATTTTATTATCAAGAATGTCTAAATAGTAAAAATGATTTATTGGATCCAAGAATGATGTTTGATTTGCATGATTTAGCCTGTAGAAATAAAAACTGTCACTTATTACTATTATATTTGATTTCTTTTAAAATGGAATTTTAATTTGTATCTCTGATTTTTCAGAGATATAACTACAATGAAAGGAACCATTGTTGCTCAAGTGGATTCAAGTGAGTCCTTCCAGGAATTCTGTAGTACATCTTGTTTATCTCTCTATGAAGACAAACAGAATCCTACTAAAGGAGCTCTAAATAAATCAAGATGTACAATCTGTGGTAAACTAACAGAGGTTTGTATTTTTACACTTTATCATTTAGTTCTAATAAATAGGATTTTTTTTTTTTTTTTTTTAGATGGAGTCTTGCTCTGTTGCCAGGCTGGAGTGGAGTGGTGGCTCAATCTTGGCTTACTGTGACCTCCGCCTCCCAAGTTCAAGCGATTCTCCTTCCTCAGCCTCCCGAGTAGCTGGGATTACAGGCACGTGTCACCACACCCAGCTAATTTTTGTATTTTTAGTAGAGACAGGGTTTTGCCATGTTGGCCAGGATGTTCTTGATCTCCTGGCCTCATGATTCACCTGCCTTGGCCTCTCAAAGTGCTGGGATTACAGGTGTGAGTCACTGCGCCTGGCCCAAATAGGAATATTTTAAATTTCATTTAAGTGCTATTAGATAGCCTTTTATCAGTATATAGTTCCGTAAAAATGAATATATATAAAAACGATCTTATAAATATCCTATTATTTAACCTGATTCTCCCACAGGATCTTATCTTACAACAACTATCTTTTTACGTAATCTGATTCTCCCATAGGATGATTTAGGAAAAATAGCTGTATAAATTGCCTTTTTTTTGCCTGAGGTTGGGAGCACTTACAGATAAAACCATAGTGTTGGGATTGATTTTTGTCTTTTAAATATGTTTATGTAGGCAGACTACACAAGAAATACTGCAAGTAATTTTGCTGAGAAGTAGAACAATCGGAGGGAATATTTTTTGGTATCTTCACGTTATTAATATTGTATTAAATACAAAGTATATATACCTCATTTGAATTATTTATGATGTTTCTCCCCTCCTCATTTTTCTAGAGAATTGTACTTTATTTATAGTTTTTAAAAATTAGTCTAAAAATTTTCAGTCTATGAAGTTTAATATCACCACTACCGAAACTTGGTTTTCTATCATCTTTTGATGCCTCTAGAGAAGTTTGTAGTGATGTCACTGATGGTTTTTTTTTTTTTTTTTTTCATTTTTCAGTGCCATACATATGTTCCTGTGTGTATAAAAACAATTTAAAAAATTATGAGATGGGGCCAGGCTTGGTAGCTCACACCTATATAATCCTAGCACTTTGGAAAGCCAAGGTGGGAGGATCACTTGAGGCTAGGAGTTTGAGATCAGCCTGGGAAACATAGTGGGACCCTGTCTCTACCTAAAAGAAAAAAAATTAGGCATGGTTGTGTGTGCCTGTAGCCTCAGCTACTTGGGAGGCTGAGGTGGGAGGATCGCTTGAGCTCAGGAGATTGAGGCTACAGTTTGCTTTGATCATGCCGCTGTACTTTAACTTGGGTGATAAGTGAGACCCTATCTCTTTAAAAACAAAAGTGCATTGTTTTTTCTTTTCTCCAAACAAGGCTTGTTGAGACATCTTTGTTTCTATTCAGAATGCTTTATTATGTAGCTACTTATCAGATTGATCTGTTTTGTTAAGATTTTGTTTATTTTTCTTTTAGATTCGCCATGAAGTCAGCTTTAAAAATATGACTCATAAGCTGTGCAGTGACCACTGCTTTAATAGATATAGAATGGCCAATGGTTTAATAATGAATTGCTGTGAACAGTGTGGAGAGTACTTGCCCAGTAAAGGTGCTGGAAATAATGTTCTGGTGATTGATGGCCAACAGAAAAGATTTTGCTGTCAAAGTTGTGTCAGTGAATACAAACAGGTAATTGTTCTAATAAAAATTGGGCATTCTTTAGAATGTCCTTGAAAGTGCTGTAATAGTTTTACTCTAACAGTGTTTATTAACCGGATTTGTCTTAGAATTTCATTTAATTTTATTATTATTGTTATATCATGGAGCATGCTGAATGCATATTGCTTTGTACCATTAAAGCTGAACCAGGGACCATCTGTATTTCAGTATTCATTTGAGGTAGGCCATCTCCACGATATAATGATGGAGTTAAGTCTGGATAAACCCATTGTAGGTTGGAAATGTGTTAAAATGTACTTTTGACCTAGATATTTTCAACTTAGAATGGGTTTATCAGGATATAACTCCATTTTTAAGTCAAGGAACATCTGTATATGTAGATTATTGGTGGTAGATTTAGGTTTTACATATAATGGTAAATGCTATCAGACTTATTTATCTTTTGAATTTATTTCTTTTTGGGAGTTGGAGAGGGGCTGCAGATATTATTTTTCAAACTTTTAAAGCTCAGCTTTGAAGTGGTCATACTGTTTATATTTAAATTTTAAGATTAATGTTATTTTATTTTATTTTTTGATACCAAATTTCGCTCTTGTTGCCCAAGCTGGACTGCAGTGATGCAATCCTGGCTCACTTCAACCTCTGCCTCTTGAGTTCAAGCAATTCTCCTCCTTTAGCCTCCCGAGTAGCTGGGATTATAGGCGTGTGCCACCATGCCTGGCTAATTTTTGTACTTTTAGTAGAAACGGGGTTTCACCATATTAGCCAGGCTGGTCTCAAACTCCTGACCGCAGGTGATCTGCCCGCCTCTGCCTCCCAGAGTGCTGGGATTACAGCTGTCATCCGCTGTGCCCAGCCAGGTTAATGTTATTTTAAGGACCTTTTGATTTCTAGTTTTATTCCATTGCTCATTGGAAAAATACTCTGTGATTTCAATCTTCATAAATTTATTTATTGTTTTATCAGAAATGATGGTTGCTTTAAATATCTTTTTGGTATCTGTGGGAAAGGTTTTATGAACTTTCTCCCTCTTGATTTTTTTTTTTCTTTTTGAGACAAGTCTCGCTCTGTTGCCCAGGCTAGAGTGCAGTGGCATGATCCCAGCTCACTGAAACTTCCACCTCCTGGATTCAAGCGATTTTCCTGCCTCAGGCAGCTGGGATTATAGGTGTGCACCACCATACCGAGCTAAGTTTTGTATTTTTACTAGAGAGGGGGTTTCACCATGTTGGCCAGGCTGGTCTCGCACTCCTGAGTTCAAGTGATCTATCTGCCTGCCTCAGCCTCCCAAAGTGCTGGGATTATAGGCATGAGCTACCACCCCCGGCCTTAGACTTATTAATGTGTGAATTATATAGTAGTTCTTCCTTAGGCAAGGTTTTGTTTTTTGTAGTTTTAATTACTCATTGTCAGCTGCAGTTCCCAAATAGGTGACTAGACTACAATAAGATAATTTGAGAGAGTAATTAATTATAGGTGAGTAGACTACAATAAGATTATTTGAGAGAGATTAATTATAACTCACTATAATTATTGTTGAGTTTAGTTTAGTTTTATTTTGTTTTGAAACAGGGTCCTGCTCAGCTCACTGCAGTCTCCTTCTCCTGGGTTCAAACGATTTTCCTGCTTCAGCTTCCCAAGTAGCTGGGATTACGGGCAAATGCCACCATGCCTGACTAATTTTTGTATTTTTAGTAGAGATGGGGTTTCACCATGTTGGCCAGGCTAGTCTCAAACTCCTGACCTCAAGTGATTTGCCTCCCTTGGCCTTCCAAAGTGCTGGGATTGCAGGTATAAGCCACCGTGCCTGGCCAATTGTTAATCTCTTATTGTGGCTAATTAGAAATTAAACTTTATCACAGGTGTGTGTCTGTAGGAAAAGACATAGTATACATAGAGTTCAGTACTATCAAAGATTTCAGGCATCCACTGGGAGCCTCGGAATATATCTCTTAAGGATAAGAGGTGGCACTGCCATATTAGTAGGTTTCCTAATTCATTGAACCATCCATGTATTCCTAGAATAAACTATGCCAGATAATTATTTTTTTAAAAATGTGCACACATGCTCATGGCTAACACTTTATTTGATACTTTGCATTGATGTTTATATGTGAGATTGGTTTGTAATGTCCTTCTTTTGTGCATTCTTTAAGGTATCACTGTGATATTTGCTTTATAAAAATATTCAGAGGAAAATTCATTTGCTTATATACTTAAAGCAATAAACATGAAAATAAATGAGTCAACTGAAATAGCTGGAAAAAGAAAAAAAAACTGAAGCAAAAGAGAAGAAAGGAAATAAAGATAAAAGGAAATACTAATTAGGAATTTAAAATAGTATCAAAATTGTTCAGAATGTTGCCTCTTTGAAAAATCAGGTCTTCCTATAACCAAGAAAAAAAGACCCAATTATTAATTCAATCAGGAAAAGAAGTTTAAAAACAGAAATACATAAAATGAGAAATGACAAGGTAGACATGAGCATCAAAACAAAAGAACTTGACAAAGATCAATCATAAATTAGTTCATATGGCTTTTAGTATGTTGTTGAAGTAGTTTCTTTATATTTTTAAATTCAGTATTCCTGAAATAAAAAGTGTTTCAAGAAAATGCTATGAATACAATAGCACATCAACAAATTACATAGCCTAGATGAAATGCACGAATTCCTAAAAACACACAAACCACCAAAACTGACACAAGAATATGTGGAAAATGATCATGCTGTATAATCCTTTTAATATATTGAATTCAGTTTAGTAGTACTTTGTTGAGGATCTTTGCATCTATGTTCTTATGGGATACTGGTCTCTAATATTCTTTCTTTTGATATCTTTATCTGTCTTTGGAATGAGGGTAATGCTGCCCTCATAGAATGGGGTAAGACATTTTGTATCTTCTGATTTTTGGAAGAATGAGAATTAGTATTAATTCTTCAAATGTTTGGGTAGAATTCACTAGTGAAGTCATCTGATCTTGGGCTTTTCTTTATTGGGACATTTTTGATGACTGTCTCTTGTTCTAGTTCTGTTCACATTTTCTGTGTCTTTTTGTGTTAGTTTTGGTGGTTTGTGTGTTTTTAGGAATTTGTGCATTTCATCTAGGCTATGTAATTTGTTGATGTGCTATTGTATTCATAGCATTTCCTTGAAACACTTTTTATTTCAGGAATGCCAGTAATAATGTTGCCCTTCCGTAGTTTATTCTTTGTGTTAATTCTCTTAATATTTTAAAATGACCGACTTCTGGGTTTGTTTCTCTCATTTTTTTCTGTTCTGTTTTTCTGCTCTAATTTTTATTGTTTCCTTTCTTCTGCTGGCTTTGAGTTTAGTGATCTCATCTATTTCCTCAAGGTGGTGTGAAGTTAGGTTATTTACTTGAGATCTTTCTTTTTTGTTTGTTTGTTTTTTGTTTTTGAGATGGAGTCTTAGTCTATCACCCAGGCTAGAGTGCAGTGGCATGATCTTGGCTCACTGCAGCCTTGTCTCCCAGGTTCAACCAGTTCTCCTGTCTCTGCCAGCCAAGTGGCTGGGATTACAGGCATGTGCCACCACACCCAGCTAATTTTTGTATTTTTAGTAGAGACGGGCTGGTCTCGAACTCCTGACCTCACGTGATCTGCCTGCCTCAGCCTCCCAGAGTGCTGGGATTATAGGTATGAGCCACTGTCTCTGGCCAGCGGGCCAGTGGACCTCCCTTCCTTCCTTCCCTTCCTCCCCTTCCTCCACTTCTTCCTCCCTTTCCTCTCCTTCCTCCTCTCCCCTCCCCTCCCATTCTCTCTCTTTCTCTCTTTCCTTCTTTCTTTCTTTGGCATTTATAGTTCCAAATTTTTCTCTGATCACTATTTAAGTTGAATCTCATAATTTTGGTATTCCTTTAGTTTTGTTTTTACTCATCTCTTTAAGTATTTAAAAGATTTCTTCTTTGAGCCATGTTTAAGAGTATGTAGTTTATATCCCCATATTTGTGAATTTTCTAAGTGCTAATTTTCTATTACCGATTTCTAGTTTTATTTCATTGCCCATTGGAAAGATACTCTGTGATTTCAGTCTTTACAAATTTATTGAGACTTTTTTGTGACCTAACAGAGTCCATTCTGTAGATTGCTCCATGTGTACTTGAGAAGAATATTTATTCTACTGTTGTGGGCTAGAATATTCAAGATATGTTTGTTACTAATGACTCTAGTTGATTTATAGTGTTGTTTCCATCTAGATGGCGTATCCACTATTGTAAATGGTGTATTGATGTCTCCAACTATTATTGTACAATTATCTGCTTCTACCTCAGTTATTATCTATTTCTCCTTTTACTTCTGTTAATTTTTTTAGTGTATTTTGGGGGCTTTGATATTTGGTATGTATATGTTTATATTTGCTATATCTTCTTAGTAAATAGACCCTTTGTTCTGTATGTATTCTTTTTCTCTCTCATATCATTTTTTCACATAAAGGCTCTTTTTGTATTATATTAATATGGCAACCCCAGCTCTCTTACTGTTTAGTTGTGGGGAATATCTTTTTCCATCCTTTTACTTTTGACCTGTTTGTATCTTGGGATAAATAAATCCTTTCTTATCAGTAATCACATTAAATATACATGGATTAAGTTACCTTATCAAAAGGCAGAAATTGGCAGAATAGGAAAAGAATGATGCCTTTTGATTGGATAATTTGATCCATGTACATTTAATGTAATTACTGTTAAGGAAGGATTTATTTCTACCAGTTTTCTATTAGGTGTGTTCTATACCTTTTTTTTTGGTATCTCATTTCCTGCATTACTGCCTTTTATATTTAGTTGATTGTAGCGAACTGTTTTGATTTCCTTCTCATTGTCTTCCTTGTATTATTTTTAAATATATTCTTTGTGGTTACTGTGGGGGAGGCTTTACATTTAACATCCTGCAATGCAATTTAATGTGAATTTATAACGAATTAATTAGCTTTTAAAAATGCTGCTCCTATGTATCTGTTTCCTCTTTTTATCATAAATTACATCTTTAAATATTGTATTCCCAGTAATGCAGATTTATAAGTTTATGTGTATATTTGTTTTTAAAATCATGTAGGAAATAAAAAGTGGATTTATAAACCAAAAATACAATTATACTTGTTTTATATTCTCTTATATATTTACTAAAGATTGGGTCAAGTGTATTCCTTCCATTTAAATAAAAAGCTTTGACTCCCTTTAACATTTGTTTTATAGGGTAGATTTAGTGGTAACAAACTCCCTCCACTTTTATCTATCTATGTGTGTTTTTATTTTCCCTCCAGTTTTGGATGATGGTTTTGCTGGATATAGTATTCTTGTTTGAAAGCTTTTTTTCCTCATTATTTTAAATGTTATCCCACTGCCTTTTGGCCTCCTTGGTGGTTTCTTATGTGAAGTTGATGGTTAATCTCATTGAGAATTTCTTGTGCTACACCATTTCTGTCTTGCTTCTTTCAAGATTTTCGTTGTCTTTTAAATTGGTTATAATGTGTCTTATTGTGTGTCTCTGAGTTTATCCTACTGGTAATTCGTTGTGTTTATTAGATTTGTAGATTTGTGTCTGTTATCAAATATGGGAAGTTTTTAGTCATTAATTTTTCAAATAATCGTTTGCCCCTTTGTCTTCTGAAACTCTCATAATGTACTTGTTGGTCAATTTGACCTTGTTCCATGGGACCCTTAGGCTTTTGCTTACTTTTTTTCATTCTTTACTGCTCCTTAGATACTGTAATGTTAGTCTTAGCCTCTTTACTGCAAGTTGTTGGTAAAAGTTCTTTCTGCTAAGTCAGACCACCTCAGTAAGGGTAGAGGTAGTTGGTAGTGGTTAAGGTGTCTTATTACCACATGGTGGGGTGGAAGTTTAAGTTTCCTGCTTGGCCTTCTCTGACTTTTTACCATGGCTAGGGTGCTGGGGTGAGGCATCACATTGTAGCCAGGCCAGGATGGAAGTCTAGGCTAATTGGCCTTTTCTTGTGTGAATGGGATTAGGGTCTGTGGAGTAAAGGAGCTGTTGTTTAGAAGTTTCCTGTTTCTCTAGGCTGCTATTTCAATTGTATTTCCCCTACATGTGTGTCATTTCTCTTGCCAGATTCAAGATTTTTTTCTTTGTCTTTGTTTTTCAGAAATTTGAATGTGGTGTATCTTGGTGTTTCTCTGGATTTCATCCTTTCTATTGTTTGCTAACCTTCTATCTATAGATTTATGTCTTTTGCTAAATTTGAGACATTTCAAACAATAGGGTTTTTGGAGGACTTTTCTAGCTCTATCCTCTTTTTCCTTTCCCTCTGGGACTCCAATGGCATGAATGTTAAATTTTTTTGTAACAGGCCTACGGATCCATAAGGCTCTGTTTTACTTTTTACCCAATCCAGTCTGTTTTCTCTCTGTTTTTCAGAGTACTTTTTATTATTCTGTCTTCCAGTTCACTGATTCTTTCCACTTGATTGTTCCTTATATCTTCTATTTCTTTGCTAGAAGTTTCTGTGTTTTCATTTGTTTTTAAGTGCATGTGTATTGGTTGTTGGAGCACTTTTATGATGACTGCTTTAAAATCTTTGTCAGATATTTCCAACATCTCTATAATTTTGGCGTTGGCATCTATTGATTGTACTTTTCTATTTAAATTATAGTTTTCCTGGTGTTTGGCATGATAAATTGATTTTTTTTATTTGAAACTTGAACATTTTGAATATTATGAGGCTTTACATCATATTTAATGCTTCTCTTTTAGCTGGCTTTATTTCACACAAGGGAAAGAGATTATGCCTCATTATTGCCAAGTAGAGATAAAAGTTCAGACTCTCTACCTGGCCTCTCTACACCCATGGAGGAGGAGAAGCTTCTTGTTATTGCTGAGTGGATATGGGAGTTCTGGCTCCTTTCTGGATATTAGCTGATACCACCCTGACTGGAGGAGTAGGAGTTCCTTATACTGTTCCCCACATAGCCTCTACTGACACCAAATGATTCTACTCTAGTGGATAGAGAATGTGTTTTTTGTACTATTATCAAATAAATAAAAATTATTTAAAATAGTGTTTCTTTTATTCTATAAAATTACTTGCATATGTTTTATAATTACATACTTTATGTTCATAATTCATTAATAAATGGGTGGGAGACCATGCATTACTATTTTCACTGATAAAGGGACCCAGTTGGATGTGTTTGGAGACCACTGCATGAGATGCTATAGTGAATGTCTTATTTTTCTGCAGAGGGGCAGCTAAAATTGTATTACAGTCCTCCTTTACTTTCCCCTCACCTCCTTTGACCTTTGTTTGTAACATTTAACTTAGTTGCCTTTTGTTGTTTATCTATGCTGTTGTTACTCAATTAGTTTCTGAAGTATATTGATGCACTTAGTTAATAATCTAGATCCTGGCAACAGAAACTATATAATGCTTATCCCTTGCCTTTCAGTAGTTTTCCTTTTCTAGCATAGTATTTTAACTTTCATGGACTAGGATATATATTCGTATTATATGCTGTAAGCTCTCATATGTGCTTTCAAAAGAATTTCTCAGGTGGGGCTAGGTGGCATAGGCCTGTAATCCCAGCACTTTGGGAGGCCAGGATGGGCAGATCACGCGGTCAGTAGATCAAGACCATCCTGGCTAACATGGTGAAACCCCATCTCTACTAAAAATACAAAAAATTAGCTGGGAGTGGTGGTGCGTGCCTGTAGTCCCAGCTACTCAGTAGGTTGAGGCAGGAGAATCGCTTGAACCGGGAAGCGGCTTGTGATGAGCAGAGATGGCACCACTGCCCTCCAACCTAAGGGACAGGGCGAGACTCCATCTTAAAAAAAATAATGCCGGGAACGGTGGCTCATGACTCTAATCCCAGCACTTTGGGAGGCTTAGGTAGGCGGATCATTTGAGGTCAGGATTTCAAGACCAGCCTGGCCAACATGGTGAAGCCTTGTGTCTACTAGAAATACAAAATGGGCCAGGCATCGTGGCGGGCGCCTATAATCCCAGCTACTCAGGAGGCTGAGGTGGGAGAATCGCTTGAACCCAGGAGGTGGAGGTTGGTTGCAGTGAGCTGAAATCATGCCACTGCACTTCAGCCTGGGCAGTAGAGAAAAAACTCCATCTCAAAAAGAAAAAAATTCTCAAACAACCCATTTTGCATATGGTGGAAATTGTGTCTGTGTAATCTCCAAATCAATTTAGAAAGCTTTGTGTTTCATTGTGTTAGAATTTAATAGGTTTTAAAGAGATTTTAGAACACTCTAAATCATCTTAAGAGAAGTGATTTTTGTCAAAAATTAGAGATGAGTCAGATCTAAGTGTCTATCCTTAATTCCTTAACCCATTTTTATTTTATCATTATACCATTTTTTCTAAGATAAAATTATTTGATGATTCTGTAAGTTGGGCAACAGCAATGGGGACAGGATCAACAGGCATTTTTAAAAGTCGAAATGAGTTTGTAAGTCACAAAATATAATTGAGAAGCAACTTGTACATAATGCTTCTTTACCTTTCAGTCTAGCTGTCTTTCTTTATGTGTATTTATGAAGTCTTTTAAAATCATTTTTTAGGTAGGTAGTCATCCAAGCTTCCTGAAGGAGGTTCGAGATCACATGCAGGACTCTTTCTTAATGCAGCCTGAGGTAAGCAGGAATGTAAATGGAGTTTAAGGTCCTAACATTTTGAGCACTGCTACTACTGTCATTAATATGTATCTGAAACTCTTGTGCAATTTGAAATATATTAAAATTTCCAAACTTAAGTTATATCAATGATGAATGTTTTATCTTCAAGACATGGATACGTTTCTAATTTCATTAAATTTTACATGTATTTTTTTGTGATATGCTCTTTTGCCATTAGATATTTATGTTGTTAGAAGATTATTTTCAGATATAGTTTTTTTAGTGTACAATACTTTGTATACAATAGGCATTTAATAATGGGATATAAAAATCTTGTCTTTTGTGCCTACCTGAAAAGTTAAAGAAAACCTTTCTTTCAAAACAGTTTCTAAGTCTGTATTTCTGTTAATCCAGATAAATAAATTAGTAATGAATAATAAGGGCTTAAAATTAGACTTTTAACTGTAGTAGAGTTAACAAGATAAGGAAATTTACATCAGTAAACTATTATTAACAGTTTAGTCAATAGAGCTTATTCAAATTTTGTCCATTAATGTCCCTTACAACAAATGAAAAACAATTACGTCTTGTCTAGATTCCAGTACAGGATCATAGACCATTATTACTTTAAATATAGTTTTTAGGCCATTTCCCAACCGTTGTCTTCTGAGACTCTAATTCCAGATGTATTCCTGCTACTTTCTCACCGTCACTGAGGCTTGTTTTTTTTGTTTTATATATTTTTTGTATTGCATTTTTTTGGTATTGTATTTTTATATTTTGTATTGTTTGGTTTTCGTATTGTATTGTTTTTGTATTGTTGTTTGTATTGTTTGTATTTGTATTGTTTTTCCCTAGTCTTTTTTTCCTTCTGTACTCCATTTTGGAAAGTTTCTATTGCTATAACTTTAAGTTTGCTGATCATTTGAAAACACCTGTGAATACTATGCAACATATGTTTTTTATTTCAGATGTTAACGCTTTTCATCTCTAAAAGTTCCATTTGAGTCTTTTTTGTATCTTCTATTTCCTGCCTAATTATGTTCATGTTTTCCTCTACTAATATTTTATATATTAGCATATTTATAATCTTTTAACATCTTTGCCTAATGTTTTTATATCTGCCATTTCTAGGTCTGTTTCTATAGTTGCATTTTTTTCTTTTCTTATGGATAATGGGTCATATTTTCCTGCTTTTTTTGCAATATGCCTGGTAATTTTTAAGTTTGATTCAGCATGTTGTGAATTTTACATGATTGGTTGCTGGATTTTGTTATATTATTTTAAATGTTGTTGGACTTTGTTCCAGCATGCTGTCAGATTACCTCGAATTATTTGGTTCCTTTTGATGCTTGCTTTTAAGTTTTTGAATAGACTTTGGTAGAGCAAACTTTAGTCTGGGGCTGTTTATTCATACTACTGTGGTGATACCTTGTGAGATCTGAATCCTACCCATATTAAAAGATCATCCCACTCTTGAACATGTCGCAACACAGAGTACTCCTGGCCATGTGTGTTCTTTGGGAATTGTTAGCCTAATGCTTTCTGGTGGTTCTGGGGTTCTTTCTCTGGCTTCATGCAGGTGCTTTCATCTCACAAATGCACAGATCAACTCTCAGCCAAAGACTTATACTTTAAAAAAAACCTCTCAGTAGTTGTATTTTTAAGATCAGGCTTTTTTGTGCAGCTCCATCATTGTCAGTACTCTGTTTCCCAAATTCTAGCTGCCTTGAATGCCATGTTCCTCAACTCAGTGAAACCAGTAATAGGTTCTGTTAAACCTCCTCTTTCCCCAACTGCTTCCAGGCCTCAAGCTTTGGTAGCCATAGGACTCACTTGATTTGTTTCCCTTTTCTTAGGTATACAGTTCTGTGCTACCTTGTGTACAAAGTTTGAAAACCGTTTTTCCTTTTTTTACTGTCTAATTTTCTAATTGTTAAAGGTGGTTGAGAGGATAAATCTAGTTCCTGTTGATTGGGAATGGAAGTTTCCTCTACTTTAATCTAAAAAGTTATCTAGTTTGTCTTTCATGACTTGACATTTTGAATACTACAGAGTACCCCTCAATCTATGTTTGTTTAATAGTTTCTCAAGGTTATATTGAAGTAATGCATTTTTGGCGTGAATACCTCATAAGCGATGTTGCGTCCCTCTTTGTGCACATCAGGAAGCACATGATGTCTATTTGTTCCATTACTGTGTGTTAACTTGATTAAGGGGATCATCTGTCAGGTTTCTCCAGAGTAAAGTTGCTATTTTTACCTCTGTGTCTGTTTAAGTTAAGCAAACTTTCACCCACTATTTTTAGCATCTGTTGTTAATTAGAAAAAATCCTTAAATTACAAAGTTAGAATATGTCAAAAGAAAAATGGTAAATTAGGCCAGGCGTGGTTGCTCATGCCTGTGATCCCAGCACTTTGGGAGGCTAAGGCAGGCGGATCACGAGGTCAGGAGTTTGAGACCAGCCTGGCCAACATGGTGAAACCCCATCTCTACTTAAAAAAATAAAAACTTAGCTGGGTGTGGTGGTGCACGCCTGTAATCCTAGCTACTCAGGAGGCTGAGGCGGGAGAATTGCTTGAGCCGGGGAGGTGGAGGTTGCAGTGAGCTGAGATCGCGCCACTGCACTCCAGCCTGGGTGACAGAGCGAGATTTTGTCTCAAAAAAAAAAAAAAAAAAAAAAAGAAAAAATGTAAATTATACAGTAATAGAGAAAAGTGAAGCACGATGGTGTATATAATTTTAGACCCTTTTTTCTTTGCATAAACAAATACAACATGAAGAAATGATTTCTAGGTTTTATTGAATAAATGAATTGTAATTTTTACTTGAAGTTATCTTATTTAGTATGATAAATATTACAATATTATGTCATTGTTAAGGTTTTATTGCCACTTCTAATCAAGGTTCTTCACTATTTCTGTGCTTTGGATTCCTTTGCTAATAAGGACAGAATTATTCTCAGAATGTTATTAAATGTATAAAATACCTATGATTACAAAGACAACCAATTATATCAAAATATAGTGACCAAAATATTTTTAAAATTTTTGAAATATGCTGCTTTATTTTAATGTATTTAAGAATAAAATATAGTGGTTAATAACTATAATTTTGAAGTCAAGTTGAATGTAATTGATATATTAAGGTATAACTAAGAGTGATAAAAAAATTGGGAATTTTTATTTTTGACAGTCATAGGCCCTATTAAACTAATGAAGTAAGTTGTTGCTTCCAATCAGAGTGAAAGAGAATGTTAAATTTCAGTTAGAGGTCAGTAAATATAAAGGTAATTTTAACTGTGCAGTGTCACGGACTAAAGTTCATACTGTATTTGAATGTGGCCAGGGAATTAGGTAATATGCAGGCTGTATCTTGAGGCCCCATTTCCTAGGTTAGATTTGCAACAACAGGTACATCAAGCAATTCTTTCTTACCTTCCCATGTGGTCTACTTGCTTGGTCAAAATGTACCAAATGAAATATATTTTCTACGTGTAGATGGAAAATTTGGGAGAAGTTTTAAAATCATGTGATAGTTTCATGTGAAATTGGTTAAAATTAAAATATAAGGCATATCTTTTAAATGAGTAGACTGCAAATGAGCCAATTTGTCATAACTTACCCATCATATCTAACTTTTACCTTACCCATATCCTGTTTCATTTGGTTCTATCTCATTCTTTTTCACTGAAGTTATATGTAGGCTTATTTTTCCCCGTGCCTGAAAAGGGAATATTTTAATTCTGAATTTATTCCACTAAGCTTTGTTCTTTTATATCACTAAAGGTGTGTTTATAGGATGCGTAGAAAGTTTGTGTGAAATTTAAATATGATTATTTTGATTGCTTACATATGAAGCTGAGTAAACATGGCATGAAATTATATTTCCCTTTTTGCTAATGTTCTTTCATTAATTGGTTCTTTGGTTTTTGAATGAAGCAGTGGTAGCTATGGAAGTGGCAGTATTGGAATATTCTCAGTGATTCCGATAGTACTTTCTCATTCTCTCTCTCTTTTTTTTTTTTTTTGAGACAGTCTCACTCTGTTGCTCAGGCTAGGGTGTAGTGGTGCAGTCTCAGCTAACTGCAGCCTCCGTCTCCTGGGTTCAAGTGATTCTTGTGCCTCAGCCTCCTGAGTAGCTGGGACTATAGGCATGCACCACTACATCTGTCTAATTTTAGTATTTTTAGTAGAGATGGGGTTTCACTATGTTGGCCAGGCTGGTCCGAACTCCCAACCTTGTGATCTGCCCACTTTGGCCTCCCAAAGTGTTGGGAATATAGGTGTGAGCCACTGCACCCGGCCCTCATTCCCTTTATGTAAAATTGTCAGTAGGGACTAGTTGCTTAACTCCATGTTTACTTCATGTCTTAAAACTGTTACTAATTATTTAATTATTCTTCCAATAAAATCAATGTTGAGATCACGAATCCAAGGGATAGTCTCAGTTGGTCAGTTTGAAGAATGTTTCAAATAGAAATCAAATCCATGATTTGATTAGATGGTAGAACTTAATTTATATTAGTAAAAGAATTCTTTATAGGTGCTGACATCTAGTCTTTATTACTGCAGACATCTAGTGAGAGCTGGTTTATTTTTCTGTCTTGAAAACTTGCAACATAGTGGCAGTTGTCCCGAATATTTTATAGCATTACTAATTTGTACTGTAGTTTCAGGTTTTAAACAACTTTATATTTTATCTTATTGATTTGTTTTGTTTTTGTCCCTTTTCCAGTATAGAAATTTAAGTCATCAAATAGACCTCAGGAAACAAAAACAGAGCATTCTTTTCTATTATACTTAACACATCATAGTAAAATATAATATGTTTGCAGCCATTTTTATTTTTTCCTTGTCACCATTCTTTTGCAGTTGACAAATATTTTTGAGGTAGGGCCTATCATTAAAGAATGAGTTGATTTCCACTTTGAAAAGCAAAATTGAGGGCTTCCTTTAGTTGATATTTCAGTAAATTAGGAAATAGGCAGCATAGGTAGGTTTCTTTAAATAGTATGATAATGAATATGCATTCCTGGCACATAAACAGCTATGCTTTCTTATACTTTTTGTTGCAAGCTGATAGACCTTTTACTTGATGTTGATTGTATTTTTTGTTTGTTTATTGTTTTTGCCTTCAATTTATTACCTTCATTTTCTGAAACCCTGTGGTATTTGTGACATTTTTCCATGCAGTGTATTCATTTCAGTTGTTATTTTGGCCTGATTTGTTATATTTTTAACACCTATTATTTATACTATCCATGGAATGTTTTGAAGCCTTCTTATATTTTTATATTGTATAGATGCTGGTGGGTTATGAAGACAGATTTAATTGCAACATCAGGTGGAAAATGGATACAGTTATTTTGCAACATGATTTGTGATAATTGATTTAACTTGATTATGACAGAGTTCTGCAACTACTCAAAAAGAGGATCAAAACAAGTTGCACTTGAAGGCTAGCTTTTCTGTTCTTTTTTTATTTCTACTTTTTTTTTCTTTTTGTGGAGGATGGGGACTTGCTATGTTGCCCAGGCTGTTCTTGGTTTGAAGGCTAGCTTTTCTTTTTCATTTCTACCTTTTTTTCCTTTTTGTGGAAGATGGGGTCTTGCTATGTTGCCCAGGCTGTTCTTGAACTCCTGGGTTCAATCAGTTCTCTACCAGAAGAAAAAAAAATCTCCAAAAAAAATAGCCAGGCGATTGCTTGAACCCAGGCTGGTTTCAAACTCCTGGGCTCAAGCAGTCCACCTCCCTAGGCTTCCCAGTGTGCTGGGATTACAGATGTAAGCCACATTCTGCCTTTCTTTTTTTTTTTTTTTTTTTTTTTTTTTGAGACGGAGTTTCGCTCTTGTTACCCAGGCTGGAGTGCAATGGCGCAATCTCGGCTCACCGCAACCTCCACCTCCTGGGTTCAGGCAATTCTCTTGCCTCAGCCTCCTGAGTAGCTGGGATTACAGGCACGCGCCACCATGCCCAGCTAATTTTTTGTAGTTTTTTAGTAGAGACGGGGTTTCACCATGTTGACCAGGATGGTCTCGATCTCTTGACCTCGTGATCCACCCGCCTTGGCCTCCCAAAGTGCTGGGATTACAGGCTTGAGCCACCGCGCCCGGCTACATTCTGCCTTTCATATCCTTTATCTCCTTTTTTTGTTGTTGTTATCTTGTTGGCACATATAGTCATGCATTGCTTAATGACAAGAATACATTCTGAAAAATGCATCATTAGGCAAGTTTGTTTCGTGAATGTCACAGAGTGTACTCAAATAAACCTAGATCGTATGGCCTATTGCTGTTAGGTAGGCTACAAGCCTGCACAGCATGTTACTGTACTGAATACTGTAGGCATCTGTAACACAATGGTAAGTATTTGTGTAAATATATATCTAAACATAGAAAAGGTACAGTAAAAATATGGCATTATAGTCATTGAGTGAAACGTTATTTTGCACATGACAGTATTCACTTCTGGCAGGAGGATTAACATTGTTATCTATTGATGAATTGTTAACTTCATTTAATAGCCAGAAGTCATTTTGAATGTGGTTTAAATTTTAATTCAAAAAAATTTTTGTATTTTATTGTGGTTGAATGAGATTTCAAATGTAGTTTTTAAGAGAAATTCCAGAAGTGCTTGCAACAATAGCAGCTCAGTAGAAAAAGGATTTAAAATCTTCAAATTCATTATTCACTGTACTTTTTATTATTAAGGCTTGTATTTCATAGCTCCATTTAATTTCTTCTGTCAAATGACAAAAGAAGTATATCCTCATTGTAAACAAAAAACACTGTGCCTTTCCTAAATTTTCAGGTTTTACTTACCTCTAAGTAGGGATTCTGTTAAACTAGATATAATAGAGAGAGAAACATTTTATTTTTGAAGGCTGCTTAGCTGATGATCATTGTTGTGTTTGCGCCTTAACAATTGTTGCATAGTGAATGGTTTGTATGTAGATGAAGACTCATGACTCTAAACCTGTTTAGAGATTAACAGTATTGTCTTGCAGAGACAAAAAGTGTAATGAAAAATTGGTAATAAAGTTGTGGTTTTAAAAATTACCTTTTTATGTTTCAAATTTTAGAAATACGGAAAACTGACAACTTGTACTGGTTGCCGAACACAGTGCAGGTTTTTTGATATGACTCAGTGTATAGGTCCTAATGGATATATGGAGCCATATTGTTCAACTGCTTGTATGAACAGTCACAAGACAAAATATGCAAAATCACAAAGTAAGTTTCAGATATTTGGACAGTTAAAAAAACTTTACAACATAATTACTTTTTGCAAAAATAACTTTCTTATTTAATGTTTTTATGCTTATTTTTTACAGCTTTTTATTTTATTAATCTTTTTGAAAACTTCTAATTATTTTGATTATTCTGTACTATTAATTTTTTTATTTTTTTTATTTTTTATTTTTTTATTTTTTTCTGTACTATTAATTTTAAAGTTCTCTTCATATCCATGTTCTTAACTAAAATTGTTGCTCTATCTAAAAAATTATCTAAAACTGAGAATTTTCTGTGTATCCATGTATGTTTTAGTGGCACAATATCACAGTCCTTTATGACAGTATTTTTAAGGTTAAAATAATCTTGAATATTGAAGGTGCAAATAATTTTTTTAAACAGAAACTTCTATAATCTCAGCAGTTAAGAATTTTTTTTAAGCTTTTTTATTACTTTATAAACAAATCAGATATGTACCTTTTCTCTCCTAGGTTTGGGAATTATTTGCCATTTTTGTAAGCGAAACTCTTTACCTCAATACCAAGCCACAATGCCTGATGGAAAACTGTATAACTTTTGCAATTCCAGTTGTGTGGCTAAATTTCAGGTTTGTTGTTGATTTTGCATAACCCATGTCCCCAATAAAATACACATAGAAAATAATCAGTGTAATATACTTTATTGTTGTTTTATCTTAATTTTTACATAGTTTGTTGAGGGTTAGATTGGAAGGTAGATATTCTAGTCACAGAATATGTGGCTGTACCAGTTTTCTAATTTAGCATGGATAGTCTAATTGAAATTATAATTGTTACTCTGATACATATTTTGAAGGAAAAGAAACCTCAATATAGTTTAGTTCAATGCTGATTTGTAATTTTTTCTTATTAGATGGTTTGAATAAAATGTGAACCGTAAGGGGAACTCTGTTCTGTGACAAGTGGATGGAGGACCTAGATGTATTTAGTCTAGAAAAGCAGTAAGAATACATCTTTTCTTCATATGTTAGAAATGGGCCATATAAAGCGGGAATGAGATTTCTTATAGTAGACCTTAATTTTAATACAAGATCGTTTTAGGTAGATAGAGAAAGACTTTCTGACATAGTTCTTCCAATTTGGAGTATGGATAGTTTCAGAAGATAGATTATTGGAAGCATTCAAACTTAACCTGGTTGACCACTAGGAAGGAATAATTTAGAGGGGATTCAAGCATTAGTTAGGTGGTACGATTAGGTTTACCTGTTTGTGAAAATTTCAGGGTATTACCCAAAGGTTCAAACCCCGTGCATAAAGCCATGCTTCATGAGTTAATTCATCCAACAATTCTGCTTTGTTCCAGGTACTGTGCTCTATGTTAATTTATTTAAACTGAAAATATAGTCTTTTAAGTATAATAGTTACTATATCACTTATTAGTAATTTAAATTGAAGTGGTTTTGAATTCAACCAAGTGAATGTCAATTTTTGTTAATAGTTATACTCTCATTGAGCTTAGGTGATAAACCACGTTTAAGACTTGTTATTTTAGAAGTTGAGATCATGGCCATTGATACATCCTTATAGTGGTAAATATTGCTTTTGCCTTGTTGGCTTTTCTTAAACTAGAAATTAAGGAATAATTATTAATTAGAAGAGAGGAGGACAGTGTTTGTGGCATGCTACTTGTCAGATCTTGAACTTTTTTGATGTTGGATAAACTAAACTGATAACTGAAAATGTTTTAACCACCCTTTTCATTTAATTTAAACTTGTATCACCCATGATTTGATAAGACCCTCTGTATATGTACATAGTATATTTTAAGATACAAAGTTATCCCTTGATATCCTTAGGGGATTGGTATCAGGACCTCCTGCAGATATAAAAATCCAGGGATGCCCAAATCTCTTATATAAAATGGCATAGTATTTGTATGTAACCTACAATGCTAGTCTTCCTGTGTACTTTAAATCACCTCTAGAGTCCCCTTAATATCTAATGTCATGTAAATGCTATATAGAGTTGTTATACTGTATTGTTTAGGGAAAAATGCCAAGAAGAAAATGACTGTACATGGCCACACAGATGCAACCTTTTTTTTTTTTTTTTTTTTTTTAATATTTTTGATCCTCTGTTGGTTGAATCCATGGATATGTAGGACTGACTGTACTTAATGTAGGCTCTTATTTTGAGGAATACATCCCCACAGGCACCCTCAGCACTCTGCACATAAATAATACAAAGTTGACAGAAAAGCAGCATCTTTCCCCTTATCATAAAGCAAACCATATATTTTGAACTTTATATCTTCATTAGATGTTTTTCCTTTTAAAAGTAATATAATAGGATAGTATTGCTTCTTAGTCCATTCAGGCTGCTATTACAGAATACCTTTGACTGATAGCTTATAAATAGAAATTTGTTTCTCACATTCCGGAGGTTAGTAAGTCCAAGAAAAGGCACCGGCAACTTATTGTCCTATGAAGGCCTATTCCTCATAGATGGTACCTTCTTGCTGTGTCCTCACGTGGTGAAGGTAGCAAACAAGCTCCCTCAAGCTTTCAAGCTTCTTTTATAAGAGTACTGACTGATTAGGTCATGAGGATGGAGCGCTAATGGTCTGAGAACCTCTTCAAAGCCTCTACTTCTTCTAATATTTTCACCTTGGGGTTTAGGATTTCAGTCTACGAATTTGTGGGGGAATACCAACATTCAGACTATAGCATATTCCATTTGTTTTGAAAGACCAGCTAACTTTAATGGGGTCTCAATTTTTTTTAGAAATGCTAAGGGTAATGTTGGCTTTTATTTTTTAAATTTATTCATCTGGTTTTCTTAAATCTGTATATTTTATTTTTGACAGAGTTAGTATTATACAGTGTATGCAGAAGTTTAAAAAATGGTAGTTTTTTTCTCCTTCCACTGTACATTGAATAGCTGTTTTATTAAGCATTCCATGCATTAAGATTATATGTAATATATGTGTAACATGGTTAAAAAGAATGATAATTAAATACCAGTGTCCTCGCCATTCAGGTTAGGAATTAGAAAAAAATCTGTTAATGTCCATGTATGCTAATATTGTGTCTTTTTCTGCATTTTTTTTGGAGACGAATCTCACTTTGTCCCCCAGGCTGGAGGGCAGTGGTAAGATCTTGGCTTGCTGCAACCTCCGCCTGCTGGGATTCTAGGCACCTGCCACCACACCCAGCTAATTTTTGTATTTTTAGTAGAGATGGAATTTTGCCGTTTTGGCCATGTTGGTCCTGAACTCCTGGCTTCCAGGGTTTTGCCCGCCTCGGCCTCCCAAAGTGCTGGGATTACAGGCGTGAGCTACCATGCCTGGCCTGTAAATTGTTTTAACTTTAAGAAAAGGAATACTAAAATTGCTGGTATGAACACCTGTGTGTAAATCTTTTTTCTCCTAACTGTGTAGAAGATCAATTTTTAAATGTGACATAGGGTGATTTCTTTCTTTCTTTCTTTCTTTTTTTTGAGACAAGAGTCACACTGTATTGTTGCCCAGGCTGGAATGCAGTGGTGCAATCTCCACTCACTGCAACCTCCGCTTCCCGGGTTCAAGAGATTCTTCTGCCTTTGCCTCCTGAGTAGCTGGGCCTACAGGCATGTGCCACCATGCCCAGCTAATTTTTGTATTCTTAGTAGAGATGGGGTTTCATTGTATTGGCCAGGCTGCTCTTGAACTCCTGACCTTGTGATCCGCCCACCTTGTCCTCCCAAAGTGCTGAGATTACAGATGTGAGCCATCGAGCCTGGCCTCTTTTTCTCTTTTGTTTTTTTTTGAGGTGGAGTCTCACTCTGTCACCCAGGCTGAAGTAGTTTTGTGATCTCGGCTCATTGCAGCCTCCACCTCCTGGGTTCAAGCGATTTCTCCTGCCTCAGCCTCCCAGGTAGCTGGGATTACAGGCATGTGCCACCATGCCCAGCCAATTTTTGTATTTTTAGTAGAGACAGGATTTTGCCATGTTGGCCAGGCTGGTCTCTAACTCCTGACTTCAGATGATCTGCTCGCCTTGGCCTTCCACAGTGCTAGGATTACAGGTGTGAGCCACCGTGCTTGGCCATCATACATCTATTTCACTGGTAGACTTTGAATGAAAATTATAGCAGTAATGCAGTGGCACAAAACATTAGTAAATTGGATATTTGATGGTTATTGGACATAGCCATAATAACTAGGGTTTTGTTTTTTTTTTAAACTTCTGTTCAGAACTTGGATGACTAATCTATTATTTACTTACTGTTGTTTCCTTACATTTTCTTTAAGAGAGCAGATCATGATTGAATATATGATTTTTTTTTGTTTGCTTTCTTATTTTAGGTAAAAGTAATTCTGTGGTTAAAAAAACTGAATTTCAATTTTATAAAACTAACATGTACTATTAAAATTTTTGAAGACAAAATTTGGAAATGAGTTTTATGTACTGAAAAGATAGTTAAGCAAGATGCATATTACTTTCTAGACATCGTAGATATTTCATAGTATTCACAAATAGAAATTTAAAAAATACATATCAAGCTCAGCATCTTTTGTTCTTTGTTTTAGGCTCTAAGTATGCAGTCATCTCCAAATGGCCAGTTTGTAGCGCCAAGTGATATTCAGTTGAAATGCAACTACTGCAAAAATTCTTTTTGTTCAAAACCAGAAATCCTGGAATGGGAGGCAAGTTGTGTTTTGTAATGTGTGTTACCTAGTGCTTAAAAAAAAAGTCTAGTAAAATAAGTGTTGTATTTCCATCTGGAAACCTATTTCATGGTGGATAAGAATATGCGTTTCAGGGATTTTTTTGGTGATTAGATTACTTTAATGTGGGAGTGGAAAACCAACAGAGGATCTATTTCTCTTTAGGTCCAAGAAGAATTGGTGAAATCATATTCCTGATATATTATGTTTATAATAGTGTACAGAATGTCATTTTGTTTAGCTATATACCTAGAGCAATTGTCTTTCCTTTTTTTGGTCCCGTGTTTCTTTTTGTCCTGTGTTATCTGTGAATTATATTTTCTGTCACCTAGCACCTGAACATAATAGAATTTATTAGTCATATACCACATTGTCATTTATAAAATGACACAATTCTATAATTGTGTGTGTGTGTGTGTGTGTGTGTGTGTGTGTGTGTGTGTGTGTGTTTTGTTTCTTTTCTGAGATGGAGTCTCGCTCTGTTGCCCATGCTGGAGTGCAGTGGCATGATCTTGGCCCACTGCAACCTCTGTCTCCTGGGTTCAAGTGATTTTTCCTACCTCAGCCTCCTGAGTAGCTGGGACTACGAGTGGGTGCCACCATGCTCAGCTAATTTTTGTATTTTTAGTAGAGATGGGGTTTCATCATGTTGGTGAGGCTGGTCTCGAACATTTGACCTCAAGTGATCCGCCCATCTCAGCCTCCCAAAGTGCTGGGATTTCAGGCATGAGCCACTGGGTCATAATTGTGTTTTAATAAAAGAATAGAGGCCTATGAATCCCAATACAAGTTTATTTTCTTTGCCCTTTTTTCACTAGTTTACTAATTTGCTTTGACACGTCTCAGCAACAACTCTGATTTCTTTCACAAGGGGGCAGTAATAGATAGATGGACAAGGTGGCCCAGGCTGCCCATTGCTTTCTTGAGCAATGCTTGCCTTTGGCCATTGTTTATTTTCACTCCTTTAGGGGTGGGGTGGGGTGGGAGGTAGTGTGTGGAGTATATAATACAATGGTGTACAAGATGTTGAAGATGTAGTATTAACAGATTGTTCCTGAGCCAAAATTTAGTAGCTATTGGTGAGTCATTCAGTATCTAAGTCTTAGGTGAAAGGTGGTACCTGGAACTGGATTACGTGATTTCTAAAATACTTTGGAAACCCTAAAATTTCATTTTAACAGTGTAGTAACTACAACATTTTTTAGTTTATTATTTTCATTGGTGCTGTCTCCAGATCATTTAAACCAATCCCTATTTGAGACTATTGTTGGCATCCAGTGATGATACCCTTGAAGTAACAGCAATAAGAATAAAAGCCCAGTAAGAATAAAGGAGTGATGAGGAAATGAAGAAAGAAATCCAAGCACACAAAATAATTGTGTCATATAGGAAATGAAGATCCTTCATGCACTGAATTTTGATACTAAATGAAAATGAGGTCCTTTCCACTGTATTTATGTCAGTGCTATCCCACTTTTGTAGTTATGTTGGTGTGTTGCTTTTATTTACATGGAGGTTAAGTGTTAGAAGCAGTTAAGAGACGCTGCCACACTGAATGAGAGTTGGATGTGTCCCTTGGGAGATTGAAAATTCAGGGGTCTCTTGCTTCTCACTCCATGTGGCTTCTTTGTTGCCTTCCTCCTATTATAAATTACATAGTCATAATGGGGCAACTTTCCACTAATGATGACCTTATTACTTGAGTTGATTCCTAGACTCTTTAACCTTCCTTATTCTAGTCTTCACATGTCTTTGCTGAATGTAAAGTAGATGGTTTAGACTTAGTCTGTAGCCTGCTCAATAATGAGAGAAAAACTGCCTCCCTGGAAGTTTTAACTTGTTCATACCTGCTTGGGTGGATATTTGAAAAGTAGCTCTGGCTATTGTGGGTTTGGGGCCAGGAGAAACAAATTATTACTAATCATATTCCATTTAAGAGAACCAAACTCAGTCTCAAGTTTAGCAGTACACCTTATGATGGCACTAAATTAAATACTTTACCCATGATAGATCTGTTACTATTAAGGTGTGTGATAGGACTGTGATGGAGCCTACTTGCTTATACTCAACAAATAGTTTTTCTTTTTGACTGAAAATATTATTTGTGTCATTATTTTCATCTTTTTTTAGTTTACCTATGCTGTCTTTTCCATCATTTTCTTCTCATTTCTCCAATTGGGTTAGCAATACCAGTCTACCATCTTATTTTAGTGATATTTTTACTTTCATTAAGTAATTTTAGGGTAGCTGATGGTATTGAATTTTGTGGAGCTGTGTTTAAATTTGGCAGTGAATTGGTTAAACTAGGCATCCATAGCCTGCAGGAAATTTATCCCCAAAGATCTTAACATTAAATAGGTAAATGATTTAACTTTGCTTCTGTAAAAATAGCTTGTTTATTTCTTAAGCTTGTTCTTGAGGTGGTTATCATATACTTACCAAGGTTCCCATTGTGCATTTAGAACAAAGTGCATCAGTTCTGCAGCAAAACTTGTTCAGATGACTATAAGAAGTTGCATTGCATAGTTACATATTGCGAATACTGTCAAGAGGAGAAGACTCTTCATGAAACAGTAAATTTCTCTGGCGTTAAGAGACCTTTCTGTAGTGAAGGCAAGTGTATAATATGGTGTTGTTCATAACATTTATTGATATTTAATGTTTTTGCCAAAATACTTAAATATATCCAGAGTAGGTTCACAGTTTTAATGTAGCTGAACACAAAAATGTAGTTTGCATTTCTACTGTCTTGTTTTGTTATTTTATGTGTATTTGTAGACCTCTGGGCTTCAAGATGGTTTTATCTCTAAATATTTGGTAACCTCTAATTTCATTACAGGAAAGTTTTAGATTAAAATGAAAGTATTATCATACCATATTATTTCTAAACCAACACATTGTGGTCTGAAAGTTGATTTTCCAAGTGAATTAAACTTGTTTATTATTAGCTCCATTTTCCCTGCCCAGCTTACTACCTAGCCTACAAAGCTTTTCAATATGTATACCAGAAAGAAAATCACATGTGGCAGTACTAAAATGGGAAGATACTTTTAGGTATTCAATTTGGGGTTCCAGGAAAACACTGGGTTCTGTTTTAGTATGTCCAAGAATTCCTTTTCCTCTTATCTACACTTTTGTTGCTTTGGTGCCAGGCAGCAGATTATACAGATGAATTCAAATTCTACATCTACTTATCCAGAGATAGAAACTAGAATTGTAACTGTGGGTTTTGGAGTTCTTGTTATTCCCCTTCCCAAATGTGACATTCTTGCTCTAAGCTGGTTTTCACTTTCTATTCTTTCTTTGGTCCATGGCACTGAACTCCCAGCTTTCCTGTCTGCTATCTTCACCTGTAATTTATTAATGAGGATTTTCTTTCTGGATGTGTTTTTTCTATGGATTCCTACCGCTAGCTTAGAGTAAGAGAAAGGTGGGAAAATCCTAAATATCAGCAGTAGAGAATGACAGCAAAATAAAAAGATTTATCATTTCATTCAACTAGTGCATTCATTTACAGCCTTCACATGTAATGTAAAGTCATGTCTGTAAGAAGGTGCTTCTTACAAAACAGGACATTCCTATTTAAATTTAATTTTGTACATTTCACCTGTAATGGAAAGTAACCATGTTTCACTGTTACTTAAGAGCAAAGCTATAATGAAAAATGACAAATCTTACAATGTTTCATTGAAAAGATTGATTCTGAATTAATTTACGTCTTTTTGCATTTGAGTTGTGTAATGATGTTCTTACTGATTCATAAATCTGAACATACTGATGTTGATTGCTCATATATGTCATTAATTGTCTACCATTTGGATTATATGGATTTTACTAAAATGAATAGTCAATTAGCAGCAAAATAAGTAATTGACATTCAAGAAGATAATTTTCAGTTGGAGGGATTTATAAATTCAGATGGGTAATAACACATTAAAAAAGAATGTGTATTTTTTTCCTGTTAAGTGTTATAACTTTTGATTTCTCTTACTGAACCTAGTTCTCTGCTAGAACCTGTCAGAAATAAGAAAACACAAAATACCTAGTACTACCATCAAAATCTAGTTAGATAAAGCTAATAAAGGTAAAGTTAAAAAAATTTTTTTATGCTGGACGCTGGCTCACGTGACCCTGTGATCTCAGCACTATGGGAGGCCAAGGTGGGTGGATCATGAGTTCAGGAGATTGAGACCACCCTGGCCAACATGGTGAAACCCCGTCTCTACCAAAAATACAAAAATTAGCTGGGTGTTGTGGCAGGCATCTGTAATCCCAGCTACTCAGGAGGCTGAAGCAGGAGAATCGCTTGAACCCGAGAGGCAGAGGCTGCAGTGAGCTGAGATTGTGCCACTGCACTCCGGCCTGGGCAACAGAATGAGACTCTCTATCAAAAAAATAAAACAAAATAAAAAAATTTTTAATATAGTTTAAGGTAACAGAAAAGAAGTTATAGGATACTACATAAATGATTGCTAAATAAATTATATAGAAAACAATTGTAGGTCATGTTTGCAGACAGGAAATGTCATTTTAAACAAGGTTGATGTGGGCAGCATTTGTGAAAAAGGTATAATTTGAGGTCCTTATGAAAGGATGAATAGGATTTTAGTAGATGATATTATAAGGCATTCTACTTAGCAAAGAGTATTATTTGATCCTCCTAGAGATGTTGTAGTAATCAATAAGATAGACATGTAAGTATACTTAAAATAACGCATTTATGTAGTAGAAAAAAGAAATTCTTTATTAAAGGACTAGATAACAAAAGTGTTTTCTGGGCAAATCAATAAACCTGTTTTATTTCCCTGAAGGTCCATGTATGAGACGTAAGCTTGAAACATTAGTTAAAATGCCTACTTAAGTTGAACATCTCTGTAAGTTTACTCAGAGCCTTTCAGTAATCTACATTGTTTCTTTTTCTAAAATGCCTATTTGTGGTTTGTTGACTTGTAGTCTTAAGATTCTATCTATTTCCTAGGCCCAAGCAACAGCCTATTTAAATAGAACAAATAAAATAATTCTAGATTTTAACATCTTGAAACATTATTTTAACCCACATGTTAGATAACGTATTATCTAATAAAATATCCCATATTCTGTTCTAATTTTTATAGGTTGATAGTGATTATAGTAGATTTTATAGTTTTGATCAGGAGAGGAAAAATCTTGACCAATTAAGATAGGTCTCTGCTCAAGAATTCATTTTCATGTCTTTTTTTGTTTTAATATTTAAACCTTATATTTTTCAGGCTGCAAATTATTATACAAACAGGATTTTGCAAGACGTTTAGGACTGAGATGTGTTACTTGCAACTATTGTTCTCAGCTGTGTAAGAAGGGAGCAACTAAAGAACTTGATGGTGTTGTGAGAGATTTCTGCAGTGAAGACTGCTGTAAAAAATTTCAGGATTGGTACTACAAGGCGAGTAACTACACATTTTTATTATAGCAGCTACTTTAACCAGTCTTAAGAAACGTTGTAGCTGTTACCATTACGAATATGGCAACTCATTTATTTTAAAAATGTACACACTTAAGGCCTAGCTTTGATAATATATTAAAATTGTCTCGTCAATGCTTGTTTTTTATAATTTGAATTAGCATTTTAATCTCTCTTTTTGTAACTTAAGCATTACCAAAAGATTAGGATATACCTATATTTTCAGCAATGTAGTTTAACAAAATGAGTTATTTTTAAATTTGTTGTGTCTTTTTATTTCACTAAGTAGAATTTTGTTGTTGTTGAGATGGAGTGTCTGTTGTCCAGGCTAGAGTGCAGTGGCACGACCCCGGCTTACTGCAACTTCCGCCTCCTGGGTTCAGGTGATTCTTGTGCCTCAGCCTCCCGAGTAGCTGAGATTACAGGTGTCCGCCACCACGCCTAGCTAATTTTTGTATTTTTAGTAGAGAAGGGGTTTCACCATGTTGGCCAGGTTGGTCTCAAACTCCTGACCTCAGGTGATCCTCTTGCCTCAGCCTCCCAAAATGCAGGGATTACAGGCATGAGCCACTGCACTTGGTTAAATATAAATATTTTTGATAACATTATCAGTGTGGAATGTTAGCAGGTAATTGTTTTGGTTACTTGGGATGTATTTTAAAAACATTTTCCTCTTTTTTGGCTTTTTGCCTTTTTAATTGTGAGTTTTGGGGGCCTTTCAAATTGAAAAGAATACTAAATAGAGACCAGAAACATTTAATTTGAAACTGTAAATGTGTGTATGTGTATGTGTCATATTAAAATCCACTTAAAAAATTTAACTTTTAAGTTCAGGAGTACATGTGCAGGTTTTTTATATAAATAAATTTGGGCCATGGGGGTTTGTTGTACAGATTATTTTATCATCCAGGTATTAAGCCTAGTACCCATTAGTTATTTTTCTTGATCCTTTCCCTCCTCCCACCTTCAACTCTCCCATAGGGCCCAGGGTCTGTTGTTCCCCAGAGTTTGTGTTATCATTTAGCTCCTACTTATAAGTGAGAACATGCAGTATTTGCTTTTCTGTTCCTGTGTTAGTTTGCTAAAGATAATGGCCTCCAGTTCTATCCATGTTCCTGCAGAGGACATGATCTCTCTTTTTTATGGCTGTGTAGTATTCCATGGTATATATGAATCACATTTTCTTTATCTACTCTACCCTTGGTAGGCGTTTAGGTTGACTCCATGTCTTTGCTATTGTGAATAGTGCTGCATTGAACATATGTGTACATGTATCTTTATGATAAAATGATTTATGTTCCTTTGGGTATATACCCAATAATGGGATTGCTGGGTTGAATAGTAGTTCTGTGTTTAGGTCTTTGAGGAATCATCACATTGTTTTCTATAATGGTTGAACTAATTTATATTCCCACCAACAGTGTATAGGCATTCATTTACTCTGCAACCTCACCAGCATGTTATTTTTTGATTTTTTAATAATTGCCATTCTGACTGATGTGAGATGATATCTCATTGTGGTTTTGATTTGCATTTCTGTAATGATCGATGGTGTTGAGCAGTTTTTTATATGCTTATTGGTCACATATATGTCTTCTTTTGAAAAGTGTCTGTTTATGTCTTTTGCCTACTCTTTAATGGGGTGGTTTTCTTCTTGTAAATTTATTTAAGCTCCTTACAGATGCTCAGTATTAGACCTTTGTCAGATGCATCGTTTGGAAAATTTTTCTCCCATTCTGTAGGTTGTTTACTCTGTTGATAGTTTCTTTTGCTGTGCAGAAACTCTTTAATTAAATCCCATTTGTCAGTTTTTGCTTTTGTCGTAGTTGCTTTTGGCATCTTGATCTTAGTTGGTTCCTGTGTCCAGAATGGTATTGCCTAGGTTGGCTTCAGGGGTTTTTGTAGTTTTGGGTTTTACATTTAAGTCCTTAATCCATCCTGAGTTAATTTTTGTATATGGTCTAAAGAAAAGGGGTCCAGTTTCAATCTTTTCCATATGGTTAGCCAGTTATTCCAGCACCACTTACTGAATAGAGAATCCTTTTCTCATTGCTTGTTTTTGTCAGGTTTGTTGAAGATCAGATAGTTGTAGGTGTGTGGCCTCATTTCTGGGCTCTCTATTCTGTTCCATTGGTTTATATGTCTGCTTTTGTGCCAGTACCATGCTGTTTTGGTTACTGTATCCCTGTAGTATAGTTTGAAGTCAGGTAGCATGATGCCTCCAGCTTTGTTCATTTTGCTTTTTGCTTAGGATTGCCTTGGCTATTTGGGTCCTTTTTCGGTTCCTTATGAATTTTAAAATAGTTTTTTTTTTTTTCTGCAAAAAATGTCATTGATAGTTTAATGGGAATAACATTGAATCTGTAAACGGCTTTGGGCAGTATGGCTATGTTAACAATATTCTTTTTATCCATGAGCATGTAAGATTTTTCCATTTGTTTGTGTCATCTCTGATTTCTTTGAGCAGTCTTTTGTAGTTCCCCTTGTAGAGATTTTTCACCTCCCTGATTAGCTGTATTCCTAAGTATTTTATTCATTTTGTGGCAATTTTCAATGAGACTGTGTTTCTGATTTGGCTCTTAGCTTGACTGTTGTTGGTATATAGAAAAGCTAATGATTTTTGTACATTGATTTTGTATTCTTGTTGAAATTGTTATATCAGCTGAAGGAATTTTTGGGCTGAGTCTGTGGGGTTTTTTGGATATAGGATCGTGTCATTTGTGAACAGGGAAAGTTTGACATTGTCTTTTCCTATTTGGATTCTCTTTATTTCTTTCTTTTGCCTGGTTGCTCTGGCCAGGGCTTCCAATACTGTGTTGAACAGGAGTAGGTGAGAGAGGACATCCTTGTCTTATGCCAGTTTTCAAGGGGAATGAATGCTTCCAGCTTTTGCCTATGCAGTATGTTCACTGTGGGTTTGTCCTAGGTGGCTCTTATGATTTTGCAGTATAGTCCTTCAATACCTAGTCTATTGAGAATTTTTAACATGAAGGGATGTTGGATTTTATCTAAAGTCGTTTCTGCATCTATTGAGATTTTGGCATTGATGTTCATCAAGGATATTGGCTTAAAGTTTTCTTTTCTTGTTGTGTCTCTGCCAGGTTTTGGTATCAGGATGATGATGACCTCATAGAATGAGTTAGGGAGGAGTTCCCCCTCCTCAATTTTTTAGAATAGTTTCAATAGGAATGGTACCAGCTCTTCTTTGTACATCTGGTGAAACTTTGTGAATCCATCTAGTCCTGGGCTTTTTTTGGTTGGTAGGCTATTTATTACAGATTTGGTTTCAGAGCTCATTATTGGTTTGTTCAGGGATTCAATTTCTTTCTGGCTCAGTCTTAGGAGGGTCTGTGTATCCAGGAATTTGTCCATTTCTTCTAGATTTTCTAGTTTATGTGCACAGAAGTGTTCATAATAATCTCTGGTGGTTATTGGTATTTCTGTGGGGTCAGTGGTAATATCCCCTTTATTGTATTTAATTGTGTTTATTTGGGTCTTCTCTGTTAGCCTAGCTAGCAGTCTATTTTATTAATTTTTCCAAAAAAAAAAAAAAAAGAAAAAAAAAACCTCTTGGATTTGTTAATCTTTTGAATGGTTTTTTTCATGTCTCAGTCTTCAGTTCAGCTCTGATTTTGGTTATTTATTGTCTTCTGCTAGCGTTAGGGTTGGTTTTCTCTTGGTTCTCTAGTTCTTTTAGTTGTGATGTTAGGTTGTTAAATTGAGATCTTTCTAACTTTTTGATGTGGGCATTTAGTGCTATAGATTTCCCTCTCAATGCTGTCTTAGCTATGTATCAGAAATTCTGGTATGTTGTATCTTTATTCTTCAATTGGTTTCAAAGAATTAACTGGTTAATCTCATTATTTACCTGAAAGTTGTTCAGGAACAGGTTATTCAATTTCCATGTAATTTTATGGTTTTGAGTGAATTTCTTAGTCTTGAGTTCTAATTTGATTGTACTGTGATCCAAGAGACTTTTTGTTATGATTTCAGTCCTTTTACATTTGCTGAGGAGTGATTGATATGTGATTATGTGATTGATTTTAAGAGTATGTGACAGTGAGAAGAATGTATATTCTGTTGTTTTGGGGTATCCGTTTGATTTTATGCTGAGTTCAGATCCTGAATATCTTTATTTTCTGCCTCAGTGATCTGTCTGATACTGTCACTGGGGCATTGTCCGGGAGTTTAAGTCTCTTTGTAGGTCTCTAGGAACTTCCTTTATGAATCTGGGTCCTCCTGTGTTGGGTGCATTTATATTTAGGATAGTTAGGTCTGATGGTTGAATTGAACCCTTTACCATTATGTAATGACTTTCTTTGTCCTTTTTGATCTTTGTTCGTTTAAAGTCTGTTTCGTCTGAGACAAGTCCCTGCTTTTCTCTGTTTTCCATTTGCTTGGTAGATTTTTCTCCATCTTTTTATTTTGAGCCTATGTGTATCATTGCATGTGAGATGAGTCTCTTGAGGACAGCATACTAATGGAATTTCTTTCTTTATCCAGCTTGCCACTGTGCGCCTTTTAATTGGGGCATTTAGCCCATTTATATTTAAGGTTAGTATTGATATGTGTGGGTTTGATCCTGTTATCATGATGTTAGCTGGTTATTTTGCAGACTTGTTTGTCTGGTTGCTTTATAGTGTCACTGGTCTGTGTACTTAAATGTGTTTTTGTAGTGGTTGGTAATGGTCTTTCCCTGCCATATTTAGTGCTTCTTTTAAGAGCTCTTGTAAGGCAGGTCTGGTGGTAACAAATTTCCTCAGATTTTGTGCCTGAAAAGGATCTTATTTCTCCTTTACTTATGAAGTTTAGTTTGGTGGCATACGAAATTCTGGTTGGCAAGTGGCACTAGTGTTAAAATAAATTTTAAAAAAGTAATGTTGAATATTGGCCCCCAATCTCTTCTGGCTTGTAGGGTTTCTGCTGAGACATCTGCTGTTAATCTGGTGAGTTTCCCTTTGTAGGTGACCTGACCTTTCTCTCTAACTACCTTTTAACATTTTTTCTTTCATTTCATTTCAATCTTAAAGTATCTGATGATTATGTGTCTTGAGAATGATCTTTTTATGAGGTATCATACTGGGGTTTTCTATATTTCTTGAATTTGAATGTTGGCCTCTCTAGCTATGTTGGGGAAGTTCTCATGGATGATATCCAGAAATAATATTTTCCAAGTTGCTTACATTCTCCCCATCTCTTCTAGGGACACCAGTGAGTTGTAGATTTGGTCTCTTTACATAATCCCATATTTCCTGGAGGTTTCGTTCATTCCTTTTTATCCTTTTTCTCCGTATTCTTGTCTGTCTTATTTCACAAGGCCAATCTACAAGCTCTGAGAGTCTTTCTTCCGCTTGGTCCATTCTGCTATTAATACTTGTGATTGCCTTATGAAATTCTTATAGTGTGTTTTCCAGCTCTACCACATCAGTTATGTTCTTTCATATACTGAGTATTTTGTCTGTAAGCTCCTGCATTGTTCCTTGGATTGAGTTTCAGTGTGCTCCTGCTTCTCAGTGATCTTCATTCCCATCCGTAGTCTGAATTCTATTTCTGTTATTTCCGCCATCTCAGCCTGATTCAGAACCTTACTTGAGAAGTAGTACAGTCATTTGTAGGAAAGAAGGCACCCTGGCTTTTTGATTTGCCAGGGTTCTTGTGCTGGTTCTTTCTCATCTTTGTGTGCCTAGATTCCTTTAGCCTTTGACGTTGTTGACTTTTGCCTTGTTTTTTGAGACAGGGTCTTGCCCTGTTGCCCAGGCTGGAATACAGTGGCATAGTCTTGGCTCACTGCAGCCTCTGCCTCCTGGGTTCAAATGATTCTCCTACCTCAGCTTCCCGAGCAGCTGGGATTACAGGTACATGCCATGACTCCCAGCTCATTTTTGTATTTTCCTTAGAGTTGTTTCACCATGTTGGCCAAGCTGGTCTCGATCTCCTGACCTTAAGTGATCCGCCTGCCTCCACCTCCCCAAAGTGCTGAATTACAGACGTGAGCCACTGTGCCTGGCCAGTTTTTTTTTTTTTTTTTTAAATCCTATTTGATGACCTTGAGGGTTTGCTTATAGTATACAGTGGATTCAGCTAAGTGACTTTGTTTCTGAAAGATTTTAAGGGACCGTAGCTCAGCTCCTAACTCCTGGACTGTGTACTTTAACTCTGGGGTACTTGTATCAGTCTCAACTTTGCTCTCTGTCTCCTGGAGCTTAGGTATCCACTGCACTGGGGAGACTGATGTGTTTGGGGCTGCTGGTCACTACACTCAATGGATGGTGTCAGTCAAAGCATTTGGTAGTGCAGTGACAGCGGGATCCATCTTCGCTGGCATGTGTCAGCAACAGTGGCAGCATGGTGGGTTGCACACTAGTTGGCTGTGGCAGGGTGCTAGTGGGTGCTGAGGTGCCTGCCTCCCAGCCTGCATTTGCCACAGTGGTAAAGGCATTGTGGCTAGGGGATGGAGTGGGGAGTCCCTGTCTGCTGTTGTGCCTGTGGTTGCACTGGTGGTGGTGGTGGCAGGGCACTGGCAGGTGCAGGTCTTTGTGCATTCTCAGGGCACTCTTGGTCACTCAGGGAGATGGAGTGTCTGTTGTTCTCCATTCCTAGTTTTGTTCTGGGTAGTGTTGAAGCAAGGCCCAGGTGCTGGTGGGGGCGGGCTGACTGCTAAGGCTCAAACTGCAGTGTTGTTGGTGGGGCAAGATGGGGGCGAAGCACACTGCTGCTGCATGAGTGGCAGGGCAGGATGCACACATACATGTGGGTGCTGATTTGGTGAAGCAAGCAAAACCTGCCTGCACATGGCAGAGTGATGTGGTGAGTATCTGTGGGCCCCGAGGGAAGCTGCAGTGTGGGGAGGGAGTGGGCGGCACTGCTGCTGTGTGTCTGTGGGGGCCACCCTTCTGGAACTCCCCAGTGGTCAAGTTCAGCCTGCCAGGGTAGAAGCTATGATGAGGGCTCCCAGGACATTCGAAGCTGCCCTGAAAGCAGGTACTGCCAGGTGGGACCCTGCAAGGGCCAGCACACTAAGGGCTGCTCAGGTCAGACTGGTCTCTTCTTATGGGCAGTATCTCTCTGTAGAGTTCAGGTCTGACAGTTCCCCTAGGGTTAAAGTCTCCTATGGGAGCAAGTTGATTCTAGGTGGATGGTCATCCCTGGCCGTGCTCCACTACAGAGGCTCCTCCACATCAGCTGGCTTGCTGTGCCTACAGCTTCTCTAAACAGGTCTCCCTGCCAACTCAAGTGTCCCTGCTGGATTAGGGGTTTCCTCCTGCCGAGATTCCAGAGGCTTGTGGCCAGATCGGGTTGCTTTCTGCCAGTTTAACTAACCTGTTCCCTGAGCATACTGGGAGCCAAGAACAAGTCCCAGTGTGTGATAGCCCCATGCAGGGTTCCCAGATTCCTTCTCCTTTAGCCAAGCTTTTCTCTGTCTTCCCTCCTTCACTCTTGGTGCCTTCCCTCTGAAGACCTGTTAAGAGTGCACCAGTATTCTCAGTCCAGGGCAGCTCTTCTACCTGGCTGCGTCTAGTCAGTCATCTTCTCCCAACAACTACTTTCATAAAGTCAGTCTCTTTTTCACACATTGCATTAATTTCTTCCTAGATAAGAAAATGAGTATAAATTTGGACCGTGGGTAGTCAGAAAAATTACAAGAAGAGCATTAATTTCTATGTTGATAACATGGAAAACCATCTCAATGCTGAAACTTCATTGTGGAAACAGTTGTAAAACACGTGAAGACAGGCCAGGCGCCGTGGCTCATGCCTGTAATCCCAGCACTTTGGGAGGCTGAGGCGGGTGGATCACTTGAGTTCAGGATTTCAAGACCAGCCTGGGAAACATGGTATAAAACCCCATCTCTACTAAAAATATAAAAATTTGCCATGCATGGTGGCACACACCTGTGATCCTAGCTACTAGGGAGGCTGAGGCAGGAAAATCACTTGAATCCACCAGGTGCAGGTTGCAGTGAGCTGAGATGGCGCCACTGCACTCTAGCCTGGGCAACAGAGTGACACTCTGTAAAAAAAAAAAAAAAACAAAAAAAAAAACATGTCAAGACAGACATCATTATGACTTCAGAATTGTTAAGACCTCTAAAGAAACAAATAACAAAATAGTTAAATATGGAGAACAATATTTAGTTTACTTTAACAAGGTGATTGGTATTAAAATAATACTACTTGGAGAATTGCAGGAGTTCTTGGTGCAGTTCTTTAATATCTACAATTCACCATGTTAACTAGCATTTTGTAAATAAAAAGAGGAAAATGCTTTCCAAGTTGTTAAGAGCTGTAAAATAATTGAGACTGAGTTTTGGTGTACTTAAAAAAGGTTACTTTATTACTTTACTGTTACTTCTATATGATGTAAACTTTAAAAATAAAGGCTCAAATTTTAGAAATACACAAAGGACAAACCTACACTCTAAAACCTGTTCTTTTCAGTCTAAACCAACATTTTGTGGATAGTGGTGTTTTTGAGAAATTACTCAGAAAATCTTACTTCAGCAGCTTGAAATGATTGAGTTTAGTTTAGCACATACAAGTGCACTTTTATCCCCATTGTTTAGGAGGTTTTATTTTTAAAATTTTGTTTTGGATAATCTCAAAACAATAAAGGCATTTAGTGAGTACAGATTTGGAAATCCCGTTTTATTTGTATGCGTATTTTCATTGTTTATCTTATTGAGACAAGTTGTTACCATGTGATGATGATTTTTCTGTTGTTATTTTACTGTACAAATATCTGCCTAATTGTAAAATTATGAATATAAAATTGTAATATATTATAATCTTTCTTGGAGGATTTTGTTGTTGTTCACAGCACATACTGAATGTATTTCTGTGTTCGGCTTCTTTGTTTGAATGATTTCCCAGCTTTAAAAAAGTATTACTGGGGCTGGGTGCAGTGGCTTATGCTTATAATTCTAGCACTTTGGGAGAATGAGTTGGAAGAATCACTTGAGGCCAGAAGTTTAAGACCAGCCTGGGGAACATAGTGAGAGCCCGTCTCTGCAATAAACTTAAACATTAGCCAGGTGTGATGGCATGCCCCTATTGTCTCAGATACTCAGCAGGCTGAGGCAAGAGAATTCCTTGAGCCCAGGAGTTTGAGGCTGTAGTGAGCTATGATTATGCCACTGCACTCAAGCCTGGATGACAGAGCAAACCCTGCTCAAAAAGAAAAAAATTACTGAGAGTGTGGCTCATGTCTTTAATCTCAGCCTTTTGGGAGGCTGAGGTGAGAGAGTTGTTTAAAGTTAGGAGTTCTAGTCCAGTCTGGGCAATATAGCGAGACCCCATCTCTACAAAAAAATAATAAAAAATTAGCAAGGCATGGTGGTGCACGCCTGTAGTTTTGGCTGCTTAGGAGGCTGAAGTGGAAGGATCACTTGAGCTCAGGAGTTTTAGGTGGCAGTGAGCAATCACACCACTGCACTGCGGCCTGGGAGACAGAGTAAGACTTGTCTCTAAATTTTTAAAAAATGTATATATTTTTATATATGTATTATATAAATTATAATATATAAAATAGAGAAGTTTGGGATTTGTTTCCCTTTTTTTGGGAAGCAAAGATACACTCTTTGGCAAAAGATGATATTGTAGATGTCCTGTGTTTTACTTTGCTACTTATTTTAAAAGATAGTTATTTCTGTTCTCATTTATGCAGAATTTAGTGATGAAGATCTAATGAAGCAGTGCATTTCAGAATTTACAAGAAATACATTAGTCAAATACCAAGTTACAGTCATCTAGTTATGTTTAATGTCAGTATTCTGTATCTTAAATACATTATATATTCCTTCCTTGTCTTATTTTAAACAGATCTGTGTATAATATACGTAATAGCTTATTATATATTATACTAATCTGAGGAATAAAGGTAAGAGTGTTTTTGTTACATGGTAAAAATTTGTAAAGCAAATAGCAATGCTGATTTTTCTATATACTCAGTATGGCACACAATCTTTGAAGTGTGAAGAGTTGTCTCTCTTCATTCATCCTCGCCTTTTTTACATGCAACCATTATTGTAATCAAATAGTAACTTTATTCTCTGTGCTTTCTACTTGAGTCAGACCGTATTTTCTTTTCTTTTTTTTTTTCTTTTCCCCTTCCTTTTTTGTTTTTTTTTATACCCCCTGCCCTATGCATCCTTTCTATTCACTGTTGCCATGATATCATCTTGAAAATGTGGTAAATTAACTATGGGTTTTTTTGACCCCACTTTTATGGTTTATCTTTTTTATTTAAATACTCAAAAGTTTATATATTAGTGCATTAAAACCTCTGACCCTTACAGCTCAATCCGACTTATCAGAAAAATAAGTTTCAAGCCAAAGGAAAAAAAGTGCTTCATCCCAGAAGCTTAAAAATCAACACCTAGCCAATTTGGCTATTATTTCGTGTTTAGCTGTGAACATTTCCCACTTAAACAGTAGTGCACACACATTGTATTTTTACCTTCTCTTATCTTTGTACTTTAGATTGAGAGATTACTACCTATAGTATAACTTTTAATTTTTATTAAGTTTAATTTTATGCTTTAAAATTTTGTTGGCCTGGTGCAGTGGCTCACGCTTACAATCCCAGCACTTTGGGAGGCCAAGGCAGGCGGATCACAAGATCAGGAGTTCAAGACCAGCCTGGCCAACATGGTGAAACCCTGTCTCTACTAAAAATACAAAAATTAGCTGGGCATGGTGGTTGGTGTGTGACTGTAATCCCAGCTACTCGGGAGGCCAAGGCAGGAGAATTGCTTGAATCAAGAGGAAGCAGAGGTTGCAGTGAGTGGAGATTGCGCCACTGCACTCCAGCCTGGGCTACGGAGCGAGACTCCATCTTGGACACAAAAAAAATTGTTTACACTGAATGAGCTGTGCTTTCTGGTCTATATTTTGGTTTGCTTCTAGATTTAAAATAGAGATTTATTAAATTCGCCTCTTCTAAATTGGAATAAGAAATCTGTGATATCATGCAACCAAAAAATGCTGAAAATAAAATTAATGTATTTTTCTTCTCCCAGATACCTTTTTAAAACGAAGTAGATTTTACTTTTCCTTTAGTAAATGTTTCCAGGCATAACGTAAAACCAGATAGTTCTTTTGATGTGTGTAAGTTTAAAAATTTTTAAAGAAAAAGGATTTAGTATTGTAATGCAATAATAGCTAGAAGATGTTTGATAAATGGTAAAGATAATATTTCAAAAGGTCCACCGTTTTCCAACAGTATGTCACAGGTCTTCTTAATAGACCTAAGCTTTTCTTAAACTGTACTACTTCCGATTGTAGTTTTTTTAAACACAGTCTTTTATTTGTTTTCCAAACAAGTACTGAATGGTGGCAATATTAAATTAATACAAATGCTGTGTAATAATTTTAACAGTATGATTTATGGGCTTTAATATTAGACTCATAATTTTTCTTTATAAACCGTTGTATCAATTTTTTAAAATTGTTTTTGAAATTTTAGGAAAAGAATATTTAATATTCTTGCTTTAAATAGATATTTTTGGTCACTGGAGAATTCCTGTGCTTTGCATAGTACCCAATAACCTTTTATCACTGCATTTTTTTTTTTTTTTTTTTTTAATTTGCAGTGAATCACTCCATTGTGCTCAGAAAGCTGTATTGGGAAGTCATAAAGGGTTCCTGTTTAAAGTGTCTATAAAATGCCCCTATCTTTTTCATATTCATAGTTCTTCCCTGGAAAATAAGGTTTGTTTGGTGAAATAGGGAACAAATGGATAGGAAAGTTAAAAAACGATGTACATATCAACCAAAAAAGAAACGTTGAAACCATCCAAGGAAGGGACTGGGTCAGGATAGGCTGAATGACCTTTTGTGAGTTATTGAAAATGAAATTCTGGTTAAGCTGATAGGTTAAATTAAGGTTTTTGAATCAGAGTTTAGTACCTGGCTGTTGCTTAGATTTGTTTGAACCTGTGACTTGTTTTGTCTTTGCTCCCCCTTAGTTTGCTATTCTTGATTTCACAATGACAAGAAAACCACAAAATAGATGATGTAGTATTTTTAAAACCAGAGACTTATGTCCCATTTATTTTGTTTTTTATGATGTCTTAATAATTCTTTTTTGCAAGTGGCTAGGGAGTGCGGCTTGGAGTGGAGTTGTGTTGGTGCTGGTAAGGAACGATGGTCATTAATGATCTTTTCATATTGGCCATTATATTTTAGCTGAATTTCAAACACTTTACGAGAAGTTTGCTTGCTTGGATGTAAAAGAAAGAAAAGTTCACAACCTCCAAAATTTTGATTATGGCATTAAACTTGGAATTATTAGTATTGAGTTCTCACTATTTTTTCAGCCTGAGAAAATACATGTCTATTTTGTTTACATTTGTAAATTGGTATTAACTTTGCCCCTTTTTCCTTTGGGTAGAGGGAAATTACCTAAATTCGTTTCGAACCTTTAAAAGAAGGGAGCTTTAAGTATTGATTTTACAAAAAACCAAATGTCTGTAGAATGAAGAAGTGATTCCATTGTTCAAATTATTTCGGTGGGGAGCCGCGGTGGCTCACACCAGTTGTCCTGGTGCTTGAGGAGCCGAGGCTATGCGTTCCTGGCCAACCAACCTGGGCAACATAAGAACCTCTCATTCATTTAAAAAAAAAAAAAAATTATTTGGGTGAAATGTGTTTGATTTTATGCCCTTGGCCTTCCAAATGGAAATACTACTGTATATTACAAAGTCAGCGTAGTACTTGTAATGATTTGAATTAATGCAAATTTCTGTTTTAAATATTAAATTGAGAATCTTTTTTGCAGCATTTTATTTGTATTGTGTTTGGATATATATTCTCTACTCATTTATAGTAACTCATTTTGTCTTCATTGCTTAGTGTACAGGATAAAGCCTAGGTTTTGACTTGGTTGTCTGCCTTTTGAATCCTGTCTCTGCATTTTTAATATTTGACCTTAGTCAAGCCATTTAATCTTTTTAGACCTTAGTTTGCAGTACCCATTTTGCAGGGCTGTTGTGAAGATTTATAGAGAGTAGATACAATGGGTTTGGCTTTTATTTCAGGTTCTCAGTGAACGAGATAGTCTACTTTTGCTTTGTTCTTGCACTGTTCAGAATCAGTGAATAAAGTATTAAGCTTCCATTTGCTTCCTTTATGTTTTTTTTCTTTTCTTTGAGTATAAATTATAAAAAGAGAAAAAGAAATTGAAAGAAAGAAAAGAGACCCTGGAACAATTCTATGGTTATTTTGAAGAATAGTCTTGCTGGTGAGAATGTAACAAAGGGACCTTTTTGTTCTTAAGTGAGAATAAGAATTTGGTTGATATTAAGTGCTACTTTTACTGAGATGAATCACATAATATCATCAGCTGTATAAAATTTGGATTCACAAGTTTTTGGACAAGAGTTATGATATTGGCATCACTTAGTCATAATTTATACTATAAATCTTCATTCATTTAACATTTATTCAGCAGGAGAAATACCTGACCTGGAGAAAAAAAGAGCCTGTGTTCTAACCTTGGGGTATGTTTGTTATATAAGACCTGTTTATCAACACAATCATTTATTAATATTCCTGACCAGGAGTTTTGACATATTTGTAGAATTCCTGTTGAAATATAAAGTGAGAGATTAAAAAATCCACAATATAAAACTCTAGATTAGAGTAATAAAGGAAAAGCCATAGCCACAATTATTAACTGCAAAGTACTTAACAGTTACTACTTTTATCAAAATTTCAAAGCTGTTAAGCCAAATGGTAATCGAAAAAAAAATAGTTTATTTCTAGATCAGAAACTTAATTATGAAAAGAACTGTATTTGAAATTATGTCTTTTTTTTTTTTTTTTTGTATTTGAAGATACAGCATTTATATTTTTGGTCCACTCATTGGTCAACATGTTAATAGTGAAAATGGGCAAAATCTAGGGAAATTAAGATACCTAAAAAACAAAAATCTGTTTTAAGATTATTGATTCACTAAAATACAGTACAGTTCTATGAATTTTAGTTTGTTTTTCTTGTATCTTTTTTGGTATTGCAAGTTAAGTTGTGGACCATTGGGCTGGTTGTTTTCCTAGATATGGGTCAAATTGCTTGTCTTAGAGATATATTGGCTTTCAGAAAATTTAAACATTGAGTATTTTAAAATATGAACTGAAAGTTCTTGTTATTAAAATTAAATAAATGTATTAAAGCTTTTCAGATTTATATTAAGCTGTTGAAAAACTGAAATATTTCAAGTTAACATCCACAAATTTCCCATCATAAGAGCTTGCTTCAAAATTACCTTTATCTTGTACAACTAACCTGGAAAATCTGTTCATTACTCATAATGTTCAATATAATGATTGTAGGAGATGATTCTACAAATATATGGCCTTCAAAATTATTTAAAACATTAAAATACACTGATTTGGTCTACCAATATCTATTCAGTTACCCTACCTTTGTGATGCTGGTCTTTGACTTCTGGTAAGTATAGGATGGGACTTCATCAATTAGAAAAATTGCTCCTTTTGTTTTTTTTTCACTTTTACTTATTGTAGATTTTACTGTTTATAAATGATTTATATTATAGTTCTGTTTTTTCCTTATCAGTCACGATTTTATCACATTTGGCAATAATCACTGATGAACTTGTAGAAATCTTCAAAAATAATTTGCAGTGTCTGAAATATTCCTTTTTAAATTAAGGCTGCAAGGTGTGACTGTTGTAAATCTCAAGGAACTCTTAAAGAGCGAGTTCAGTGGCGTGGGGAAATGAAACATTTCTGTGATCAACATTGCTTACTGCGTTTCTACTGTCAACAAAATGAGCCCAACATGACAACTCAGAAAGGACCTGAAAACTTACATTATGGTATGTAGTAATTTACATGATAACTCGAAAACCCTGTACATCAGTCTTTATTTAGGTAGTTTTGCATCCAAACCACTGATAATGAATAGTTGATTTCAGAGACAGTTTAACAGCAACTTAAATTACACAGATTCTCTGGGTCGAAGTACCCCGTATGTTGTTTCTATAGATGTATTGCTTTTTGTTTTTGTGTGTGTGTGTGTGTTTTTTTTTTTTTTTGTCTTTTTGAAATTTCATGCTAATTGAGAAAACAAGGTGTAGTTGAGAGTGAGGAGAGGCTAAACAGCACATTAGAACAAAAATTTTAAAAAGAATAGACATCCATCTGTCATCTGTCATCTGCAATTTTAAATGATTTTTTTAGAAAAAGATATACCATTTAAGATATAAATCTAAGAATATAAAATAGTATTTCCCCCAAAGCAGTGTATACTTTCAGAGGGGGCAAAAGGAGAAAAGGATTAATTTCATTTATTTACCTCTATATTTCTATGCTTTCTATACAAATTTAAAATTCTTTCCTTAAAATAGTCCAAAACATTTTCTTTGGTCACATTTTAAACTAGTGAAATTTAATGAGAAATAGGGATTTAGAAAATTCTGAAGAAAGTGTATTTGTCTTATTTTAAATTTTTTATGTTTTTTAGATCAGGGTTGTCAGACGTCTCGAACCAAAATGACAGTAAGTATTGCTTAAATGGAGTGCTAAATTGTGACTTTTATAATATGGGGTAAAAAATAATTAGACCAATTTAATGTGGTCATAATAGTGTTTTTTTTTTCTTTACTGGGACAATGGAGTGTTCAGCTGAATTTTATTAATACCAGAGACTGTCATGCATGCTAAAGAATATAAAGGAGAATTAATTATAGCCTCTGCTCACAGTGGGGCAATAGACACATAAGTGATAAGTTGACGGATGTTCCCATAATAGATGCATCTTTGAGACAGTGGCAATAGTGTGTTTGAAATGACCATTTGTTTTGAAAGGTACAAATAAGCCGACTGTAAACAGTTGAGCAGAAGATTGCCAGATAGGCGTGAAAAGTAGGAGAATGTATGTGCTAAGTACATGTGTATTTGGCAGAACTACTTATTAGAGCCAAGCTCTAATGAAGGCGATCTTTGGTAGAATAATGGAAACTGAAGCTGAAGGAATAGGCTGAGCCCGATTATTAATGGCTTTATGTGTGTTTTTTCAAGTACAGATCTGAAGGTCTATGTTGGTGGCTAGAATTTTAGAGTTTTTAAATTTGGGAAATACACAATGTATCCTGGATTTTTTTCCTCTTTTTTATTTATTTTTCTTTTGGGGTAATGCATCAAATTCTACTTTTGTTAGCATTTTAAGAGGTTTATAGGTTGAAAATTGCCATTGATGTTACTAATGACTACTAAAGAAAAGAGGCAGTGCTCTTGCCACACTCTGGAGATTGATAAGGCACTGCCTGGCTTTGGCATGCCGCATCTTACAGAAATCACTAGTGGTGGGTCCTGGTATTTCTGGCATCCTTATCGGAGGGAAGTTCTTTAGGAGTCATGTATTGGCGTCACAGTAAAGTCTCTGGGTTAGTTCTTGTTGTGTTACAAAAGAACAGATCAGTGGTTCCTAGCTCTGGCTACTCATTAGTGTCACCTGGCAAATTTTCAAAACCTTCCAATGCTTGGGCTCTACCCAGAAATTCTGTATTTTTAAAAAGTTATGGCCAGGTGCGGTGGCTCATGCCTGTAATCCCTGCACTTTGGGAGGCCAAGGTGGTTGGATCACCTCAGGTCAGGGGTTCGAGACCAGCCTGGCCAACATGGTGAAACCCAATCTCCACTAAAAATACAAAAAAATTAGCTGGGCATGGTGGCAGGTGCCTATAATCCCAGCTACCCAGGAGTCTGAGGCAGGAGAATCATTTGAACCTGGGAGGCAGAGGTTGCAGTGAGCCAAGATCTCAACACTGCACGCCAGCCTGGACAACACGAGTAAAACTCTGTCTCCAGAAAAAAAAAAAAGTTCTTCAGGATTCTAATATGTAACCAGAAATGAGAAAAACTGATATAGATGAAAAATTGGTATTTTTACATTTATTCTATTCCATATTTTTTATGTTTATAGTTGGAAAAAACACTAGAAAAGTAAGAGTACTTTTTTCTTGATTTTCTCATCCGTACCCCTCCTTATGGAAGTAGCATTTTAAAATCAGATAATTTAGAAGTATGTAAAGTATTCAGCTGAATTATCTGATTGTAATACCAGACACTTTCATCCATGCTTAGGGTATAAAAGATGACTACTCCCTATTTTATATTTATATGTATAAAGCAACTCAACCTTGTTTCAAAGGTATGTGCTTTGACTAGAAACCCTTTCTACTACCACAATATTAAATATTTTTCTCCTCCTACACCACTTGAGCCAAACTGTATGACAGAGGGATAGAGGCAACATTATTAATAGGGAAGGATAAGTAAGGCTGCCATTGCAGTACAGCCAGTGCTCGACTTACGACCACGATTGGTTCTGACAGACCAGTCATAACACGATTTGGTCGTAAGTTGAATAGGCTATATGTACAGTACTGTGAAATGATGTTATAAAAATCTTTAAGTCATATTTTATCATAATTGTCTTTCATTGTTATGTATCATAATTTTCTTTGTTCATTTTATGCCATTTGTTTCATCTCTACACCATTTTGTTTCTGATTTTTACATTCGTCAGGTTTAAGTAAAACACTGCATTACCAGTACAACTGGTTTAATATTTGCAAAACATACAAAATTACAAAATACAGGTGCATACAAAAATACAAAATACAGGTATAAAAAATACCATAGGAAACATTTTCCAAATTGCAAAACATATCAAAATATATAAACATGTTCGAAACATTTTATTGGCTGCTGGTGCTTGGCTGCGGATCGTTGATATCGTCATCTGAGGCAGCAGTTGGGGTTACCGGAGTTGGTTTTTTCATAAACATGGTGAGCTTTTTCTGAATTGTATGTTTCTTTTTTTCTTCATAAATTTCACAATACGGACGAAACACATCGTGCACCATCCGTTCAATCCTTGCGAATCATTCGATGTTTGGGTCCATTGCTTCGAAATGTATAAGAAGTTTATTGGGAGAGGTTTGATGAAAAATATCCAAGACACAAAACACAAATTGCTGTACCGAGTCTGGGATAACAGTTGAAATGGTGCACGCAGAGATGGTAGTGCTGCCAGAAGCTGGTCTGCACTGTGGTACGCCCAGCTGGGCAACATTTGCGCTGCCAGATGCGGAGCAGTCGTGGCTAGCGATTGTGGTCGTAAAGTCGAATGGTCGTAAGTTGCATAGGTCGTAAGTCGATGAATACCTGTATTGTTGCGTTTTGTCATATAAACTCCTCTCTCATCTTTTCTTTGTAAACTTTTGGAATCTTCTGATTGTCCACCCATAAACGTCAAAGGATGAGAGCTTAGCTGTATAATGTTGGACAAGTTACTTCACTGTTCTTTGTGTGAGTTTCTTTATTTGAAAAATCAAGATGAATATAGTGCCCACATCAGGATGAATACTAAACATGGGATGGCTGTTTTGTTCCAGACCACATAGAGGCAGTATGTATAGTAAAGAACATAAACTGTGACATCGGGTGACTCTTACTTGAATCCTGGTTTCAGAACTTTTAGCTCAGTGCCTCTTGCCAGGTTGTATCACTTCTGAGCCTCAGTTTTTTCATATCTAAAATGGGGGTGATAAAAAGTCCTACTTTTTGTGGTGTTAGGAGGATGAAACAAGATATGGTGCTTTACATTGTCCCTGGCATCTAGCAAATACTCAACAGTTGGTAACTTTTGTTCATTATAATTTTTGTTCTTTTGGGTCCTACTTCAGCATACATAAATAACTGTGGACCCTGCCTATTGACTAAAAAAGTGAAAAACATCCTAAAAAATAAGTTTGGTTCAAGTGTAGATTTTCACCAAATGGAATAGTTAATTGACATAAAGTAGTAATTGCGGAATGGTAAGAAGCGCAACATTGAGCAATCCCAGGACATCTGTGACTTTGAATTCTCTCTTCTGGGGTATAAGATGCTTGCTAGTTCAGACCCCGCTTACATATGCCTGGTATGTAACAGATACTGTTTGCTAAGTTATTCTCTCCATTATACAGTGGTGGAAATTGAGGCATAAGACATTGAGTGACTTGCCTGATGTCACACAGCAGTAGCTTTAAGTAATGTTGACCCTTGAACATCATGGATTTGAACTACATTGGTCCACTTCCACATGGGTTTTTTTGTTTTGTTTTTGTTTTTCAACCAAACTTGGATGGAAAATACAGGATTTTTAGGATGCGAATTTGAGGCTAGACTTGTCATATAGGTGGGTTCTACGAAGGCTGACTGTAGGAGTTGTGTATGCACAGCTTCTGGTATGGGGAGTAAGGGAGGGGCATTGGTGGATTAGAACCAATCCTCCACATTTACAGAGGGGTGATTGTACAGTCAGTCCTCATTCATGGATTTCAAATTTGTCTATCCACCAAAATATTGATGATCAATACTTGAGGTGTTTTCACAGACATTTGCAGATGTGCAAAATGGTGAAAAATTTGAGTCACCCAATGTGCATGTTCCCAGTTGAGGTAGAACAAAGCAATGCTGTGCCTTTTTTGTTTCAGCTCTCATACTATAAACAAGTGTCCTTTTCTTAGGCTAATTAGTGTCAGGGTGTTTTATTGTTGTTGTTTGCATTTTTGTGTTTTTTTGTTGATGATTTTTGTTGTTTAGAAGGGCCAGCAAGTGTGGTGTTGAAGTGCTTTCTAGTGTCACTAAGAGCAAGAAAGTTCTGATGCACCTTGTGGAGAAAATACTGTTAGAAAGGTTTCATTTAGGCATGAAGTTATAATGTTCTGGGTGTGAATTCAGTATTAATGAATCAACATTACAGTACGTCTAGAAAAAGGAAGAGGAAATTTGCCAGTCTTTACATGAGGCCACTACAAATGCTGTAGTAACATCCTCTAGTTTGTAGTGAAGCTAAGGAAAAGATAGAATAATGACTAAACTTGTGGATTCATGAGATTATGACCAATAATTTTTATTTAAGCATACTGAACAACTTTCACCTCATAACAGGTTATTCAAGGTTAGGAAAATGTTAGACCCTTCTTGACTAGTGCTGGCTGGCTCACACATTTTAAGGCAGTGTAGCATGAAAAATGTTAATCTTGAAGGTGAGGTGAGTTTTGCAGATTAAGATGCTATGGTAAAACACCTGCTAAGTGTTATACAGGAAAAAGGTTATATGGAAGAGCTAGTTTTCAGCACTAATGAGACCGGCTTATTTTTTTACAAGGTCATTGACATATGAACCTGTGAAATGCCCTTGGCCTTAATTCATTCAAAGAGAGTACAACGTCGTTACTATATACCAATGCCAAGGGCACTTTTAATGCAAACCCCTAATGATATATAGAGCTCAAAGTTCATGAGCAATTGCCAGGGAAAAATGTGAAGCATATATCATTTCCATTGGAGGTGGGAAAAAAAAGCATGGATTGGGATTGGTTCTGCTGCTCCATCCTAGAAGTTGAACACCATCTCTAGAGTGAAAACTTAGGCTTCAAAGTTTTATTACTGGATAATGCCCCAGTTCATTGCTATGAAGAATTTGAAAGTGCCCGCCCCAATGTAGGTGTTCTTTTTGTGCCCCCAAACACTGTATATTCTCCAGCTCCTCAGGGCATACTAAAGGGTTTCACAGTGCACCACATGAGGGAGCTTTGTAACAAGGCATGTGAGGCTCTCACTGCCAACAAGGAAGCCACCAGGGATAGACTCCTGGAAGCAGTCATAATATGCAGCTTCTTGATTATGGTGACAGAGCCTGGGGGCAGTATCAAGCAGGCTATTGATAAGTTGGGAAAATGTTTGCTCAGACTGAAAAGATGTTAAAGAAATTATAAAGAACAGTGTTGAAAACAGAAGGTGCATCACACAGCAAATGAGCAGAGAAGCCTTTGGTAATATGAAGGAAAGTGATATCAGAATGGAATTCTATCTTGGGAAAAAGACACAAAACAGAAAAATGTGCTTTGCTCAAGCACATTCTCAAATTTAAGCATTACTGAGAACATGCCTTGAGATGCTTAAAAGATTGGAGGTTAAAAGCTAAGCTGCCAAGGCCGACACAATTTTTAGAGCCACCTTGGGTAAGAAAATCACTGACATTGTCAACAAGGCACAAGAGCCAGTTCTACCGACCTCAGTTTTCATGGGGCACACCAAGGTTGAGAGCTCAGACTATACAGTGCACTGCCTCATCACACATTCTGCAGCCCCATCCACAGTGAAATTTTAATGTCTGTTTTGTTTTGTTTGTTTGCTTTGTTTTGTTTTTGAGATGAAGTCTCACTCTGTCACCCAGGCTGGAGTGCAGTGGCATGATCTGAGCTTATTGCAACCTCTGCCTCCCAGGGTCAAGTGATTCCCCTGCCTCAGCCTCTAGAATAGCTGGGACTAGAGGTGGGTGCCACCATGCCTGGCTAATTTTTTTTTTGTATTTTTAATAGAGATGAGGTTTCACCATGTTGGCCAGGCTGGTCTTGAACTCCTGACCTTATGTGATCCACCTGTCTCAGCCTCCCAATGTTTGGGATTACAGACGTGAGCCAGTGCACCCCGCCTGCTTTTGTAAACCTTTGAATGCTTAATTTTTATTTAATATTTTTTAGGACTTATTTGCATAAAGGTACAGTAAATGTGTTCACAGTGTTGTACTGTATAATGTGTGTATGGAGTACTGTACAGTATGCGTGTGCTGTGTGAGTGCTGTACGGTATTCATATGCTGTATTGTATCTGTACTGTGTATGAATTGATCTCAGTACAGTAAATTACACAAAAATGCTGTAATGAAATATTGTTTTTAAGAAATACTGTATAAAGTATCTTTAACAAAATTATGTATTGGTCAGTTGATGAAAACATTGTGACCAGAGGCTCACAGGAACCTAATCCTGTATTTCCCATTGCAGCAGTGGTTCAGTAGTCATTGTTTGACTACTAAACCACTACAGTAGTCTCCACTGTATAGAACACAACTATTCCAAATTATGTACCTACATTTTCTCCATATTAGTAAGTGATGTGGAGAGTACCTTACCTTTTCATACATTATGCTCATATCTTCCACTTATTTCAGATTTTATTTATGTGGTTTTTGGTTTTGTTTGCAATGCAAATAATGCTAAAGTGAACTTGGTGTGAAATATCTGAGAGACTGTCTGTAGGATAGGTTCCAGAAATTCCAGTTGCGGGGCCACAGGAAATATACAACTTAAAGTTGGAGAATACCTTTGGTAATTGCTTTCATTTTTCTTTTCAAATTTATAATCATATTTAAAGCCATTTATCCAGCAGAGGGAGCTAGAGTATCAGATAGCCATAATAACTGTAAGATCTTTTTCTGAAATAAATTAAAAAGAGCCTAAGTATTTTCATAGTTCAGGTTTACAACCTTGATTTTGTACTTAAAAGTGAGATTGTCTTTTTATATTTTTCTAAAATCATTCTGATGTTATCCTTTGAAGGTGATATAAATCTATAGAATGAATATCGCTACCACTTTGCTAGTAGGATAGATCACAGTGATCCTTATAGATTAAGACTGTGGTGAACATAGCAGTGATAACATAATTTGGTTATCCTCTTCTGCTTTTGTATGTTCCCTTCTTCAGACTGAAAATCCTTTATCAGGAAGTATTGAAATTAGGCATAAAAATAAAAATGTTTCTCTTTGCTTCTCCATAGGGTTCAGCACCACCGCCTTCTCCAACACCTAACAAAGAGATGAAGAACAAAGCAGTTCTTTGCAAACCTTTAACAATGACAAAAGCTACTTACTGTAAACCTCACATGCAGACCAAATCTTGTCAGACAGGTAACTTAGCACAGTGTGACTGCTTCCACATACTTTCATATCACCCAATGAAATACATGCTTTTCTTGAATGACAGCCTCCAGGATACATTTGTTTGGTCAATTTGTCATTTTCTGTTAATTTTGCTTACCTAATTTTAAATATATTACCTGGAGAATACAGCATCTCATTTTAAATTATTTATGATCAATCTCTGCTAAAAGCCTAGAATACAAATTATGTCAAAAATGAAAAAATACTATATCAAAAATTTCCTTGGGGCTAAGACTACTAAAATTATAGCGCTTCCTCTGAGAAAATCATCTTTACATGTGGTCTGTAATGGTAACAATTCTGTTTCCTTCCTGTCAGAATGAGATGAAATCATTCAAGTATGTATTTTTTTTTAAATCAAATTACAGTGTTGTCTTTATTCTAATTATTTGATTAAATAAGCCTTTGGGGAGGTTGTTGAGGACAGCATGGTAGGACATCTGAAACTATATAGTGTTTTTAACAGATACTTTCTTTCTTAAAAAAAATCCTTAAATTTTATTTGTATTCTCTGTAAGTTGGAACAGCTGTTTCTTTTCTGTCCTATTCATTTTAAGTTACCTAACTTGTAAAAACTGGGAATTAAAAAAAAAAATAACAAGGTACTGAGGTAGTTAAGTTTTTCTTTATCAAGTTATTTTAACATTGAGGACCTGTATATAAGTGTTAGTTAACATTGCTCCTTTAATGTGTTTTGTGTTTTTAGATGATACTTGGAAGACAGAATATGTTCCAGTGCCTATCCCTGTGCCTGTGTATATCCCAGTTCCTATGCACATGTACAGTCAGAATATTCCTGTTCCTACTACAGTTCCTGTTCCTGTAAGTCACATTTTAAGTTCTTTTTCATTTTGAGATTTAGCAGGCACAGTTGGGAAAACAATGGACAGTTGACCCTTGAACAACAAGAGTTTGAACTGCATACATCCACATATGTGGGGTTTTTTTTCCCAATAAATCTGGGCAGCTCTACGTTTTGGCAGGTTACACATCCGTGACCAAACACAGACTAAAAATACAGTATTCTGCCTGTAATCCCAGCACTTTGGGAGGTCAAGGTAGGCATATCATCAGCCCAGGCAACATGGTGAAACCCCATCTCTACTAAAAATACAAAAGTTAGCCAGGCATGGTGGCACATACTGGTTCCAGCTACTTGAGAGGCTGAGGTAGGAGGATTGCTTGAGCTTGGAAGATGGAGGCTGCAATGAGCCATGATTGCACCACTGCACTCCAGCCTGGGCTACTGAGCAAGTCCCTGTCTCAAAAAAAGAAAAGAAAAGAAAATAGAGCATTTAAGGATGTGAAATCTGTGTAGAAGGCTGGTTGTAAGGGTGTGGGACTAGAGTATGCATAGACTCTGGTATCTTTCCATGGGTGGTCCTGGAACCAATCCCCTTTAAACACTGAGGATAACTCTAGTTGCAGTTACTAGTTTAGTGAAGCTGATAAAACCATCTTTACCTTTCTTCAGCAGTTAACTTAGATTTGGTTGAATCTCTGTTGTCATGATTGAGTGCTTTGTGTTTAAGTACGTGTATGTTCATCCTGGAGAGTGACATTTCACAGATGTCCGCGTCTGCTCTATACATATTAAGTTTTATATTTGGGCTCATTTTCTATAGAAATATTTGTGAAGCCATAAGCTTTAGAACTGAAACACAGAATTTTATATAAAATAATTTCATCTCAAATCACTTGCAGTACTTAGAACACTGTATCAGGACTTGGCTATTATAGTCCCCTGGGGGACAGAAATTCAAAAATTCCTTTTGTTTAATTTTTATTCCAAAAAGTAGATGTTTGTATTCTAGGCTTTCTTGTCACAGTTGACATCTTAGTTTTGTATGCATTTTTTTCAAAGCTTTTATCCAGTGTGATATTATAAAGTAGATCATGTGTCAGAGTAATTTTTAATTTGGAAAAATACCTTTTAATGTTTAGTAAACCTAACTCAAAATGCTTTGGTTACTTAGGTGCCAGTTCCTGTTTTTCTGCCTGCTCCATTGGACAGCAGTGAGAAGATTCCTGCAGCAATTGAGGAGCTCAAAAGCAAGGTTTCTTCAGATCCTCTTGATACAGAGTTGCTCTCAATAACAGATATGATGAGTGAAGATGAGGGGAAAACAGAGACTACCAACATCAACAGTGAGCCTACACTATGTTATACCTTGCAAATAAGTGTTACCATTGGTTATTTATAAGTATTTTTACAGTACTTTCCAGGGCATATCATTGTGTTTCAACTTGTTGTGGGGGCGAAGGAAAGCACTGGAACAAAAATATATTCTATATTAAGAGATCTACACTATATTTAGCCGGGTGCCCTCAGACGGAATATCCAAAGCAGGAATTTGGTCCTTGGGCTCTGTTTTAAGCAGGATTTGACTCATAAAATCAACTTAGAATTATTCCTGTCAGTGGAATACAAAACTATAATAACTTGCAATGGACTCTAATAGTGATCAAAGTTCATCTCTAGTTTTTTTTTTTTTTTTTGAGATGGACTCTTGTCCTGTAGCGCAGGCTGGAGTGCAATAGCATGATCTTGGCTCACTAAGATCTCTGCCTCCTGGTTTCAAGTGATTCTCCTTCCTCAGCCTCCTGAGTAGCTGGGATTACAGGCGCATGCCACCGTGCCCAGCTAATTTTTGTAGAGACAGAGTTTCACCATGTTGGCCGGGCTGATCTCAAACTTAGGTGATCTGCCTGCCTCCCAAAGTGCTGGGATTACAGGTGTGAGCCACCACACCCCCAGTTTTCTTTTATTGCTTATACTAATAAAATAGTTTGCATTGTCTAAACTGAGTTTATCTTGACCTCTGTTAGGGCAGTGCTTGCGTTACATGGTATAACATGATGAGTGTGTTGCGGATGGTTCTAAGTCACTTAGAATATTTATTTTCTACCCTTAGCCCTCTGGTGATACCCAGAGCCCTATTTCAACCTTGAGCTAATTCTTACCCTTACCCTAAAGGACAAGCAAAATCCTATAATTTTCTCTGGATTTCATAATGAGATAGGGTTTTTGAAGCACTGTGGTAAGGAGTTGTGAAAGTAATTTAGTGGGTTGCAACCAGTGTTTTTAAGAAAAGGAAAAAACCCAAAATGGAACAGTGTAAAAAAATTACAATGTGAATCCGTCATAGAAAGGGTATTGTTTTGTGAAACCAGTGTATATCCAGATGTCTTTCTGTTCCCTGCCATCACCTTGTGGTATGTGTTGGATAAAATTCGTTTCTTACCATGATTACAACACAAAAACACTTGAAAGCAACTGATCAAACCATCAGAAGGAGTTGTTAATAAGCGTATATTGAATGATTTGAGAAACCTAGGTCAAAATTCAAAGAGTATTGAAAACTACAGTTGTCTGCCCTCATTAGTTTATTTTTTGACAAAAAGTTGCTTTTAGAAATGCTTTACATGTTGAAGTTGTTTTACTATCAAAGCATACCTATTAACTTTTGAAGGGAGTCTTCCTGTAAAATGTATAGAATTAAAAGTTTTCATATACTTGTGATTAATTATGAGGTTTATAGTAGTTTACATTTTGAGATAGTTTTATATATAATATGCCCTTTTGTGACATTATATGTATTTTTTTTAACATTGCATTTAAAATTAAATGATTTCCTTTTGCCAGATTAAATACAGATACCGTCGGGGTTTTCTATTTTGATTTCTAATGATATTATGGATTGATTTCAGGTGTAATTATTGAAACAGATATAATTGGTTCAGATCTTTTGAAGAACTCTGACCCAGAGACACAGTCCAGCATGCCTGATGTACCATACGAACCAGATTTGGATATCGAAATAGATTTTCCCAGAGGTACTCAAAACCTTTATGACTATATAGAATTTAGTTATAAAGTCAACTGTGGTTATGATCATTTACCATTTAATGTTTGTGTCATTGTCTTTTAGCAATGTTCGTATTTTGTTGTTGTTGTTTAAACCCACCTTAACAGTTAACTTCTGGAATGAGATCACTTTGAGCCCAGGAGTTCAAGGCCAGCCTGGGCAACATAATGAAACCCCATCTTTACTAAAAATATAAAA
>NW_016107519.1:3001783-3008461 GCF_001604975.1 Cebus imitator | reverse complement strand
AAAAAAAAAAAAAAAAAAGAATGTCTTAGAGCCTTAAAAAAAATTAAAACTTCTAGAAGTAATTCATTATAGAAAATTTAAAGAAGTGTTTGTGTCCTTTTTAATTTTAAAATATTGTTAGCTTCTGGGCACTGTGGATCACACCTGTAATCCCAGCACTTTGGGAGGCCAATGTGGGCGGATCACCTGAGGTCAGGAGTTTGAGATCAGCCTGGCCAACATGGTGAAACCCTGTCTGTACTAAAAATACAAAAATTAGCTGAATGTGGTGGTGGGCACCTGTAATCCCAGCTACTTCAGAGGCTGAGGCAGAATTACTTGAACCCGGAATGTGGAGGTTGCAGTGAGTCGAGACTGTACCATTGCACTCCAACCTGGGCAATAGGAATGAAACTCTGTCTCAAAAAAAAAAATTATATATATGTATATATATATATATGTATGTATGTATATATACACACACACGTACATATATATATATATATATACACACACACACATATACATATACATATATATAGAGAGAGAGTGCATTTTTTAAGATCCTTTTGAAAATTAAATTACCTTCAAAGAAAAAATTATTTTTCAGGTCTTTTGTGAAATAAATGTGTCCCATTTTTCATTATTTTCTTAATCCATGGATGGCTAGTGAGCACACTGAGTAGAATGTAAAACATTTATTTTTAGGAAAAACATTTAATGGATTGAATCAGATTTGTACTGAGACCATTTAGATCTTATCACTGAACTTCAGACTATAGTAATTTTCATGAAAATTCTGTGTTTATATTCATTTTACATATGTTTTTAGGAGTTTGAACTTGGTTTGTCAAATTTACAGACCTTGTTAGGTACAAGTCATTTACTCCCCAGCCCAGCCCAGAATGTCCCCATGTGTGAATGCTGGTTTATATTCTGTGATTAATTCTTTGTTGGCTGTGTTTATGTAACATAAGCCTGTGCTATTACATTTAAAATAAAAGCTCTGATTTGGTTGTCAGCTGCTGAGGAACTTGATATGGAAAATGAATTTTTATTACCACCTGTTTTTGGTGAAGAATATGAGGAACAGCCCAGACCTCGATCTAAAAAAAAGGTACAAAATTTAATAATATTCTTGCATTCACTTAATATCCTATATAGCAATATCTATAGGCAGAGAAGGATACAGTGGTCTTTTAGTGTGCCTGAGAATATGGGAACATATTTTGTTGTAAAAGAATTTAAGAAGTAACCTATTTCCAAGTAATAAAAATATCTCAGAGTTATTAACCTCAACTAAACTGTCTTGGTACAAAGTCAGAAATAGAAAATAGTTGCTCAAGTAGTAAGTTCAATTCTTTGACAAGAATTTAGACTGTTTTCTAGGGAGCTGTTTTTTCCACCATTATTTCTAATGAGATTTATCAGTGAAGTTGAAGTACACAGTTTATTATATCTGGTGTCTTCTAGGCATTCCAACACACACAGAAAGAAATGTTGGACAGTTTGATCATTCGGGTAGACCAAATCTACATGCATTAACAAGTGTAATTGTTTTAATATTCTGTCAACTTTCTGTCTCTGACTTCCAACATATAAAGCACGTTTTAAAAATACTTTAAGAAAGATAGCGTTCAAAAATTTTCCCAAAAGAAAGATAAAGCCTGAAAAGGGAGTAGTACTTGCAGTAGAATGAAGGTGAACTCCTGCTTGACACCAAACACAAAAGTTAAAATGAGCCATACACCTAAATGTAAAAGCTAAAAATATAAAACTCTTAGAAGAAAACATAGGCCTAAATCTTCCTGGCCTTATTTTAGGCAGTTTCTTAGGTAAGATACCAAAAGCACAGGGGGAAAAAAGGAAAAATAAATAAATAAATTGGACTACATCCAAATTAGAAACTTTTGCATCGTAAACAGTATTATCAGGAAAGTGAAAAGGGGACCAGACCAGAGTGGCACCTATAATCCAGCTTTTGGAAGACTGAGGTGGGAGGATTGCTGGAGCCCAGGAGTTTGAGACCAACCTGGGCAACATAGTGAGACCTCTTGTCTCAACAAAAAAATAAAAAATAAAAATTAGCCAGGCATGGTGGCATGTGCCTGTAGTCCCAGCTACTCAGGAAGAGGATTGAGGTTGCAGTGAACTATGATCATGCCACTGTACTCCAGCTTGGGCGACAAAGTGAGACCTTGCCTCAAACAAAACAAAACTCAAGCATGGATACTTACCTGGCAAGGGAGATACCATGATGACAAAACTCTAGCATGGGCGGCAGAGCGAGTCCCTGTCTCAAAAATAATAAAATAAAATAAAGTGAAAAGGAATGTCATTCTTTATAAGATGGAGTTGTTGAAAAGTTCTTCAATTTCTCTGTTACAGTAATATTTAGATTGTTAGTTTATGAATTGTCTTATATTTATTTTCTCATTATTGGTGACTCTTACCGCAGAATTTAATATGATTTTGTTGCACAAAGTGATCTATGTGAAAACATCATATTTCCTGAAGTGTTATAGGTAACTGTTGTCAGATTCAGGAATACCAGTCAGTTCTAAGCAAATACCTACCTATATTTCATTTTTTTCTTTTCTAATTTCATGACAGATTAAACAAATAACTATATTTTTAATTACAAATGACCCTTCTACAATGCAGTGGTTGGGGTGCTCATCCCCCCTGCATAGTCAAAAATTTGTGTGTAACTTTTGACTCCCTAAAAAGTTAACCACTAGTAGCCTACTGTTCACTGAGCCCCCTTGCACAGTCAAAAATTCATATATTACTTTGACTCCCTAAAAAGCTAACAACTAGTAGCCTACTGTTGATGGGAAGCCTTGCAGATAATAGTTGATTAACATTATTTTATATGTTACATACTGTATTTTTATAATAAAGTTAGCTAGAGAAAAGAATGTTACCAAGAAAATCATAAGAGAGAGAAGATATATTTACGATTCATTAAGTGAAATAGATCATCCTCATTGTTTTCATGTTTAGTAGGCTGAGGAGGAAGAGGAAGGTTGGTCTTGCTGTATCAGATGGCTCAATTGGAAGAGGTGGAAGGAGGTAGGAGAGGCAGGCATATAGAAAAACGTGTGTGTTGAAGTAGACCCCTACAGTTTAAACCATGTTGTTCAGGGGTTGAATCTAGTTTGCCTTTGTTGAGAGATGGCTTCTATAAAGTAATGAAATAATGTAGGCTTTAAAAAAGACATTACTGTGGTGTTTTTTCACTAATAGGGAGCCAAGAGAAAGGCTGTATCAGGATACCAGTCTCATGATGATAGTTCAGACAATTCAGAATGCAGCTTTCCTTTCAAATATACATATGGCGTAAACGCTTGGAAACACTGGGTCAAAACTAGGCAACTTGATGAAGATCTTCTGGTATTAGATGAGTTAAAATCTCGTAAGTGTTTTAATCTTGTTTCTCCTAAGTCCTGTTTAACATCAAGATTTCTGTTATTGTGTACCTTTAAATTTAAAATACGTAGGCTGGGTGCAGTGGCTCACGCCTGTAACCAGCACTTTGGGAGGCCGTGGCGGGTGGGTCACGAGGGTAGGAGATGAAGCGCATCCTGGCCAACATGATGAAACCCTGTCTCTACTAAAAATACAAAAGTTAAGTGGGTGTGGTGGCACGCACCTGTAGTTCCAGCTACTCGGGAGGCTGAGGCAAGAGAATGGCTTGAACCCAGGAGGCAGAGGTTGCAGTAAGCCGAGATTGCACCACTGCTTTCCAGCCTGGGCGACAGAGTGAGACTCTGTCTCAAAAAAAAAAAAAGAAAAAAAAATCCATAAATGTAGGTAGCTTAAAATGCCTGTAAGAATGCATTTTATTTTGCTTCAGAGTTCTTATAAAGAATAATGTCAGAAAGTTTCTTAAGACAGTAAATAATAACAATTACTGATTTTTATTTTGTGTTTTTAGCTAAATCAGTAAAGTTAAAAGAGGATCTACTCTCTCACACCACAGCTGAGCTTAACTATGGGTTAGCTCATTTTGTCAATGAGATCCGAAGGCCAAATGGAGAGAATTATGCACCTGACAGCATCTATTATCTTTGCCTTGGAATACAGGAGGTTAGTAACTTGATGGCTGCTTTCAGATATAACATTAATAAGAAAAGTTGTGGTAGTTTTTGTTCCTGCAGCTTTATGGAACCTTTATTGGCTTACCAAGAAAGACAAAAATTTAGTCTCTTTGGAAATACCGTGATATTATAAATGATTAGTTACTTTGTGTTTCTTCTGTAATGCAGTATATATGTTTCTAAAAAACTTGAAGTTCTCCAAAACTTTGTACCAAAACCAAAAAGAATTTATGGGAAAAATAAGATATGGACAGACCACTCAAAACTTCGGCATCTTTTGTAACACGTCTAACAAAGTTGTATATTTGCCACCATTTATATATACACGTTAAATAGTATAACTTCTCATTAATTCTTTGGCTATTTTATAAAAAGATAACTTTCTTTAAGGGTAAAGATAAACTTCATCTACATGTCTCAGTTTGTTTTCTACAGTAAACACGATGATCAACTTTAAGCAATGACCTCTAGTTCCGAACAGATTCCACAGATTTGTGCCCAGAAGTCAGAAAGAATCTCCAGCTTCACGTCTTACTTATTTTGAAATATGGTAGATGACAGGGGAAATCTCTTCAGAGTTTTATTTGTAGGCCTTAAAGTTAATTTTATTATGCTAACAGGTGTTAGATAATGAAATAAATACTGAAGAAAACTAGAATTATCTTAATTTGTGTTTTATTTACTTTTTCTTTAGGATAGAAATTTGCTTAAGATTCTGTAAGTGGTGTTGCAAATACATAGTGCATGGCTGTAAATCACTGTGTATTAAAGGACCATCACATACCTTGCAATAGCAACCTGAAAGATACGTGAATAGGTTCACTTTTTCTTATTCTCCTTTTATAGGTTTACATGTACTTTGAGCCTCATGCTTAGATAATAATATAGGTCCATCATTCCCCAAACATCTGAATACCAGATTTTTTTTTTTTTTTCATGAAAACACACTAAATAGTAAAACCTGACTTAAAGAATTGTGAAGCTACTGTTGTCTTTATTTATTACTCTTAGTGTTAATATTCATCCATTGAATGTTAACCATTGAATTTACTATAGAATTGTTAATGCTTCTAAATAAGTAGAGTGCTTACCCACACCACTCTAGGAATATTAATGTATTATAATTATGTACATGCCATGTGTTTCTCCTGTAAAATCCAGACAATTAGGAATTCCGAAACATGTGACTCCCGTGGTTCTGGCTGAAGGGTTGAAGACCCATGTGTGTATTTCCCTCCTCTTCTTATATTATACATACCTAGGAGGGAGGGATAGAGTAGGAATAGCATTTATACTGTTCCAGGTATAGGTGAAATCATCTTCCTACTCTAGTTTCAGAACAAATTATTTACTACCTATAAATCCTCTTAAGAGCAAATGGAAGCTAGGTCTTACTTTTGTTACTTGTACCATGCTGTCCACATGTACACAGTTACTCATTGAGTTGGATGATTGTCATGACTTTTTACACAGTAAACCTCTAGATCCCATTTTGGGCTTTTGCGTGTGTGTGTATTTGTTTGTTTATGATGGTGGAAATTTTTTAAGGAGAACATTTATATTTTAGACATAATTCTGTTATCTATATCAGCTGTTTTTTAAAGTGCTGTAGAGAGCAGCACTGGGGTTGTGGCAAATTAACTCAGCAGGAAGGAGAGAGGTTGAGTTCTAGGCTCCTCTTGTTTTAATTCATTTCTACTTTTTAAGGGCTATGTTTTGGGGTTATGTATGAAATTTCATTTAGAAGAAGTTTCTGCTAGAAACAAGGCTTAAAAGCTTACTATTTAGATAATAAAACTTTTAAAATCAATAAAAATAACAAAATAAGGGGTTCTCTGTCCCACCCATCTCTAGTCTCTATAGTTCCTCTCCCTAGAGACAGTGCTTTCTGCTCTTTTGGCTATTTCCTCGGGCATTACTTGCACATATAAATATAATTAAGTTTTATATATTCTTAGGTTCACTATTCCAGTAGGTGGTCTTTTGTTATTTTTTAAATATATCTTAGAATTTTCTGTATACACAATCATGTCACTTATGAATAAGGACAGTTTTACATCTTTCTGATCTTTCTTTTCTATGCTTTATTACATTGCTTGAGACCTTCCCCCATTTTTCTCTCCTGCCACCCAACCCCTAGTACAGTGTTGAATGGAATTAGTGATAGCAGAAACTCTTGCCAAGTTCCTGATGTTAGAGGGAAGTATTTTGTCTTTAACCGTTAAGTATGATGCACGCTTTAGGGTTTTTTTGGTAGCTTCCTGTTACTAAGTTGAGGAAGTTTTCTTCCATTCTTAGTTGACTGAGGATTTTTTAACTTTTTATTTTGTTGCCAAGAGGTTTAAAAAAAAATAATAATCATAAATGCTTACTGAGTTTTGTCAACTGCTTTTTTGCATCTGTTAAGATATGGATTTTCCCTCTTACTAATAATGGTATGATTATTAATTTTCAGACATTAAGCCAGCCTAACATTCTTGGATAGACTCCACTTGATAATGTTATCTTTTTTATATTTTGCCAGATTAGATGTGCTAATATATTGTTGATGATTTTTGTAGATGTTAATGAGAATAAGTAACTCTGAGGTTTTTTT
>NW_016107519.1:2992679-3000753 GCF_001604975.1 Cebus imitator | reverse complement strand
TATATTTGAGACAGAGTCTCGCTCTGTTGCCCAGGCTGGAGTGCAATGGTACCATCTCTGCTTACTTCAGCCTCCCACCTCTGGGTTCAAGTGTTTCTCCTGCCTCAGCCTTCTGAGTAGCTGGGATTACAGGTGCCCACCATCATGTCCAGCTAATTTTTTGTATTTTTTTAGTACTAGTCGTCTTTGTAGTACTGTTACTGGAAGGAAGGCCTTGAGTGTAAATTATACAGGTTCTTGGCATTTTGAACAAAGGATTGGACAAAATGCACAATAAAGGAATGAAATACAAGAACAAAGCAGTGAAAGCAGGAATTTATTAAAGCAAGAAAGCACTGAACAGGATGAGAGTGGGCCTGAGCAAGTGGCTCTAGAGCTGGGTTACAAAGTCTTATGGATTTTAAGTAGTCCTTTTGAGATCCTTATCAGTTACCTCTTATCTGTATGAAGGATTTGGTCTGTTACTAATTAAAGGCTGAGGTGAATTGGTGCCTTAGGTGCTTGGCTCGAGGCCAGTCCAAGGCACTCTCTCTCCACCAGAGATCTGGCGGAAGGGGTGGGGATTGTAGGGAGAGCCTTTGATCCTTTGTTACACAGGCTTGGGGAGATGGAGTTTTCCCTTTTGGTTCAGCTTTAGGAAGTTGGCGTTAATTGGCCTCAGGTTCCCTGCTCCCAGACCTAATTATTTTGCCTCAGTACAAATAGTCATGCTGCCCTGGATCTGGTGCACAGTCCGCTAATATTGATGTTCATTCAAGGCTTTCTGTATCAATGACCAGCACTCTTTCAAGCCTCTCTGTTTTGGGAACAAAGTTGCATAATTGCTTTCCTTCAAGAGTCCTCTGGGATTGTCCTCTTTGGAAAGAGGTGGTTCCTTCCAACCATCAGGAACAGTAAGGAGTTCCCATTCATTTTGGTGTCTCCTGCTTCTGGTTATGAAATTCACGTTTTCCACCCATTTTTTCTAGCCGATTCAGAGAGAAAGACACCATTTTCAAATTTCTTCTGGTGGAGCTGGAAACCTGGCTTTGATTTGGGGGTAATAGTGGCTTCATAAAAGGAGTTGGGGTCAGGCACGGTGTAATCCCAGCACTTTAGGAGGCCAAGGCAGGTGGATCACCTGAACTCGTCAAGAGTTCTAGACCAACCAGGCCAACATGGTAAAATCCTGTATCTACTAAAAATGCAAAAATTAGCTGGGCGTGGTGGTGGGCTCCTATAATCCCAGCTACTCTCTTGTTTGTTGAACAGTCCAGCTCAGGAATCCGTCAACTTTTTTGTAAAGGGCAAGATAGTAAATAATTTACACTTTGCAGACCAAGAGTTAAACATTTAGAATGTAATATAGCTACTTATATATAACTGCTTTAAATTGTAACCATTTATAAAATAAAAAAATAATTCTTAGCTCACAGGCTTGTGGGATTGGGCCCACTGGAGCTAGCTAGCTAGTGCTGTATAGTTTGCCTAGACACTCATATAGCTAAAGGTGTATCATTTTAATTTTTCTCTTGTATTGAGTCTGATCTTTATTATTTCCTTAATCTTAATTGGCTTTCTTTTAATCCAGCTTCTTAAAGGTGGAAGCTTAGATAATTGATTTTAGACCTTCTTCTTTTTCAGGAAACTATTTAAAACTGTCAAGTTTTCTCTAAAACTTGTTTACTTAACATAACAAATTTTTATATGTTGTGTTTTAATTTTCCTTTACTTAAGGAAAACGATATCACATGAAATTGAGTCTCTGCATTGCTTTTTATTGAATAGATTATGTAAATTTTAGAACTCCAATACTATTAGAGGTTTGAGAGGCAAGTGGATTGCATAATGAATGATTGTAAAGTATGTCTTAAATAGGTTTTTTTTTTCTGTTTTTGTTACTGTAGTAAAATACACATAACATAAAATTTATGGTTTTAACCATTTTTAAGGGCACAGTCCATTGGCATTAAGTACATTCACATTGTTGTGGAACCATCATCACCATCTGTCTCTAGAACTCTTTTCATCTTGCAGAACTGAAACTCTGTACTCACTAAATAATAACTCTCCATTTTCTTCTCTACTGAGCCCTGAAAAGCCACTATTCTACCTTTGTCTCTATGATTTTGACTACCATAGGCACCTCATATAAGTGGAATCATACAGTATTTGTCCTTTTGAATCTGGCTTATTTCACTTAGCTTAATATACTCAAGGTTCATCTGTGTTGTGTAGCATATTTCAGAATTTCGTGTATGTGAGTGTGAGTGACAGAGTCTTACTGTGTTTCCCAGGCTGGGGTACAGTGTTGTGATCTCTGCTTAGTACACCCTCAATCTCCTGGGCTCAAATGATCCTCCTGCCTCAGCCCTTTAAGTGGCTGGGAATGTGGGCACGTACCACCACACCTGGCTAACTTTTTTTTTTTTTTTTTTTTTTTTTTTTAGAGATGGGGTTTCGCCATGTTGCCCAGTCTGGTCTTGAACTCTCCTGGGCTCAAGCAATCCACCTGCCTTGGCTTCCCAGAGTGTTGGAATTAACAGGCTTGAGCCTCTGTGCCTGGCTTCCTTCCTTTTTAAAATAGGCTCCTTATGTATTGATGAATGTTTCCTTAAAAAGTTGTTTTACTACTGAACTGCACGTTTAAAAATGGTAAAGATGATAATTTTTTGTTCTGCAGTTTACCACAGTTTTTAAAAATTGTGGAATATATGTTTTCGTTATTAAATACATTTTCACAGACTTGACTTCTTTTCAAAAACTCTGGTATTTATAAGCAGCTTTAAAAGTAATCCTGAAACTCAGTGTAAACATAAGATAGCTAAAGTAAACTTTCCAGAAATCAGTGCTGTTTAATGTTAGTTCAAGATGTGTAGAGAAATAGAAGCTGTTTTTGGAAGAGTGTGCATGTGTTTCTGTTGCATTCATTAGTTTTGCTCACATCTGACAATAAAGATAATACAGTTGACAGTAAGTATGATTTTCTTCCATATGTCTATAGAAGAAACAGTATCTTTTGTCGTAAGGACTAGGTCTTACAAATGTCTGCTGAAGTAAATAGTCTTTTTTTTTTTTTTTTTTTACTCTTCCTCAAAGTAACTGACTTTCCTCCACTGATTTTGTATAAGGAATGGTGGTTACTGTTAAATGTTCACATAATATGGAAATGTTTGAGGAAGAAGGAAAATGATAAGAAATCCTATGATAACCAGCATTAACATTTCATGATCATTCTTTCATATACTATTTTATGTATGTGATCACATATCTGTCATACTAAATTTATTATAAATAGAACTGTAGATACTTTTTTATTGAGATGGAGTCTCACTTTGTCACCCAGGCTGGAGTGCAGTGGTACCATCTCAGCTTACTGCAGCCTCTGCCTCCTGGGTTCAAGCAATTCTCCTGCCTCACCCTCACAAGTAGCTGGGATTACAGGAATGAGCCACCACACCTGACTAGGTTTTTTGTTTTTTGTTTTGTTTTGTTTGTATTTTTAGTAGAGATGGGGTTTTGCCATGTTGACCCGGCTGGTCTCATACCCCTGACCTCAGGTGATCCACCCACCTCAGCCTCCCAAAGTACGAGGATTATAGGCAATAGCCACCATGCCTGGCCGCCTTTTTTTCTTTAATCTCTCCCCCCTTATCATTGTTAGCTAGATGTGTATATTTCTCTGTTTTTTATGAACCTGATGAAAGAGATAGTAGTTTTATCAACTAGGAGCACTAGACCGTATTATACACTTCTGCGGCCTGTTTATATATCATTGTGTGCTGTACCACAGTTAATTTAGTAATTCCACAATGATGAGCATTCTCTGTTTTATAAAATTTTGCTGTTAAGACAGTGTATACTTTCCTTCCTCCTCTGCCTCCCTCCTGCCTCACACAAATACAATTATCCTAAAGAACTGATGCTTTTATTTCTGAGATACGATTCCTGAAAGGGTATTAATGGATCTTAAGAAAAGTGTATTTTTTATTTTTAAAGCTATCAACACATTTCTTTCCCTGAAAGTTTGAGGATCTTTTTGTGTTTATTGATCATTTACTTTTCTCTGAGTTTCCCCATTGTCTAATAGGTTGTTTATATTTTTTAGTTTGTGTTAAGTCTTTTATATGGAGGGATGTATTTTTCAAGAAGAAAAAACTTACTAAATTTAAAAAGATAGTAAACTCACAATGTGACTTGTTAATTTCTGTGTAAATAGATAGTTTTCAAATAATTAAATTCTATTAAAATACATAGAGGATTTCTAAATTTATTTAAGCTTTCTTTATTCAGAGGGCCTTAAGAATTTTCTTTTCTCCTTTTTTTTGAGACAGAGTCTTGCTCTGTTGCCAGGCTGAAATGCAGTGGCGTGATCTTAGCTCACTGCAGCCTCTGCCTCCCCAGTAGCTGGGACTACAGGCACGCGCCACCATGCCCAGTTAAATTTTATATTTTTAGTAGAGACGGGGTTTCGCCATGTTGGCCAGGATAGTCTCGATCTCTTGACCTCGTGATCCACCTGCCTCAGCCTTCCAAAGTGTTGAGGCGTGAGCCACCATGCCCAGCCTCTTTATTTTTTAATAGGATTGATGAGGTTGATTTAGGGTATTTGAATCATTCTTTTATTGGTTAATTCAGCAAACATTAGTCAAAGTGCTATTGTATACTGGCTGCTGGACACTGGAGTAGGCTTTGGAGATTGAGATAAGCATGTTGACAGCTTAAATTTACTGACTGTTTACTGCTTTCCATGTACTATGCTACATGCTTGATCTGTCATTCAGTCCTCTCAACAACTTTACTGTAATTATCAGCATTTTTTGATGAGGAAATTGCCCAAGTTACACAGCTCATAAATTTTGAATCTGGTGAGCAGTTTGAATTAAAAGCCATTACAGAGTGTTCCACTCAAAGATTTGAAATATACAGACAAATAATATTTAAATAATGTTATATTCATTGTGTGTAAGTAACACTGAATTGGAACTAATTAATTCTATCTAACTGTATACTATAAAAAAGTATAGGAATGTAGAAGACATTGAGTTTTAAGTTTTAAGTTGAATTTTGAAGGACTTGTAGAAATTTATTCAGCAAAAGCATGAGAGAAGGACAGTGGCAGTATAAGGACACAGTTTACCAGGAGCTACTTAGCCTGGCTGGAATGTAGAATGTGAAGTGGAGAGAGCTTTGAGGTGATGAGGGTGGGGGCTGTGGTAAGTAACAGTCATATCACAAAGGCCTCTCTTCCTTGATAAAATGTTTAGATTTCATCTTTATCCAGGGAGAAACATGAAAAGGTTTTAAGTATTTTTAAAGATGACACTTGAAATTTTTTTTTCCTTGGGCATAGGCATCTGAAAGCTGAAATATTTTCATTGAAACACAAATTATTATGCAGAACGGCTGATTTGTAGCTTAAATTAATTGATGGGTTATTTTATATTATTATTAAGCTTTAGTCAAATAACATTTAATAATTGATTGGAGAGACTTAAATATAAAATCTAATAGCCCTCAAATTATGAATGTCATATTCCCAATATTTAATTTTATAAATTGTCATGTATATTGTTTACACGTTTCTTGCTTTAGCTAGCTCTCCAAAACATTTGACAATATTATTGTCATATTAGTGACTGTACTTGTCTGAACAAACATGCCAATAGTCTAAACATATCTAAAATACACGCTTTTCAACTCTCTATTAGCTATGTTTTATGAGATTTTCATTCTGCTTCTCAAGTACCAGAACTGTAATTTGTGTTTAGGTAAGTGGATATCTATCAATGTGCTGCCTTGCCCTACAAAGTGTTTTTAATCCATAAGAAACAGGGCTTTTGAAATATGGCTAATCTGAAATGAGACGTATTCTGAGTGTGAAATATATACAAGATTTTAAAGAATTTGTATTTTTAAAATATTAAATATTTTTACATTGTATGTTGGAATTACATGTTTTGGATATATTGGGTTAAGTAAAATATTATACTTGTTTCTTTTTCATTTTTAAAATGCGGGCCGGGTGCAGTGACTCATGCCTGTAATCCTGGCATTTTGGGAGGCCAAGGCGGGCGGATCACCTGATATCAGGAGTTCAAGACCAGCCTAGCCAACACGGTGAAACCCATGTTGAACTTTTTTGTATCTTTAGTAGAGACAGTAGAATTATCTCTACTAAAAATACAAAAATTAGCTGGGCTTATGACACACGCCTGTAACCTCAGCTACCCTGGAGGCTGAGGCAGGAGGATCGCTGGAACCTGGGAGCCAGAGGCAGCATGAGCCAAGATCACGCCACTGTACTCCAGCCTGGGTGATGGAGTAAGACTCTGTCTCAAAAAATAAATAAATAAATAAAATAAAAATGAAATGTCACTACTAGAATATTTAAAGTTAATTGTGTAACATGTTCTATTTTTATCATTTGATACTGCTCTTTATAAGATGTTCCAGAATTATCTAGGAAACGCTACATTTTTCACGTATAGTCCCAAAGAAATTTAAGTAAAATGAGAGACCAGTAACTCTTATGAAAGGAATTTAAATTTTTTAAATGTATGCTTATAATTCAAATAATTTTATAATTGAAGACTTTCTGTGAAGATTTTTTATTTTTTATTAAGAAAGCTACTCTTAAGGCAGACCTGTTCTATCAGGGAGTTTTCTGTAGGGTTAGTTACTATAAGTTGCTGCTCTTCTTCACAGGTTTTCTTTGCCTCTGTTCTGAAACCATGCATTCTTTTCCTCTGTAGATTCTCATTGGTTGCAAGGGCTTTGATGATAAGGCAACCATGTATGTATATAATAGATGTTTGTAAGTTGTGACTGCTTATGATGGAAAATAACAGCAACAATAATATGGCATTGCTTCCCATACTACCACAATGAGTAATAAAACATTGTGTAATTCATTCTGTAACAAGAGCAGCAGATCATTTATCATGGATTGCCTAGAGAAACCTTTTCAGAAGGATTAAGTATTGGCACTTCATTTAGGAACTGCATTTAGTAGAGCTGGGTTGGGAACTTAGTAGTTTTTGGTTTATTATTATTGCTAAGGGTCTGAACGTTACACAGAAATTTTCTCTTTGTGCTGGATTTACAGATGAAAATAATTATTTCAGAATCTTTTCCCTCTGCTTTTTTTTGTTTTTGTTTTTTTTTGAGACAGAGTCTTGCTTCTTCACCCAGGCTGGAATGCAGTGGCGCTATCTCGGCTCACTGCAAACTCTGCCTCCCAAGTTCAAGCAGTTCTCTGCCTCAGCCTCCCAAGTAGCTGGGATTACAGGTACTTGCTGCCACACCCAACTAATTTTTGTATTTTAATAGAGATGGGGTTTTACCATCATGGCCAGGCTGGTCTTGAACTCCTGACCTCGTGATCCGCCCGCCTCAGCCTCCCAAGTGCTGGGATTATGGGCATGAATCACCTTGCGCAGCCTTCCAACATTTTTTATTATGCATGTTGCTTTATGATAAAAACAAAAAACATAAATTGCTATTCTAAACTTGGGGGTTTTAGTGATTGTTTTATGTAATACTCAACTAAGTTTGTAGTTTTAGAAATCCAGGAACAATACAGAAGTTTATAGTCTTGTTGAATAGATGGAATCATGATGTTGTATTTTAAGCAATCAGTGCTATTCTCATTCATAACGATGAGGATCTGCAGATAGTTTAGGAAATGGTATTGTTAGAGCATCTACCCTTTGACTAACCCAAAAGCAGGGGAGAAATCTATCATTGTCACTTTATTGATTTTCCAGGCTTTTATCAGTTGGTCTGTCATTGTATTGGAAAGACATTAATTAGTTTTTGTTCTACTGTTTTAGAATTTTGCTGATAACATATTCCTTTGACTAGTTTGAATAACATCGGATCAACTCAGATGATGGCATTCTTACATTTTGATTAGTGTATACCTGGTGTACATTTTTTCTTTTACTTTTCACTTACCTGTTCTTTTATTTAAAATAGGGTTTTTGTAGATAGCATATTATTGAACATTGCCTTAGAAAAATTGAATCTGACAATATCTTTCTTTTTTTTTTTTTTTTTTTTTTTTTTTTTTTTTTTTTTTTTTTTTTTTTTT
>NW_016107519.1:2983276-2992139 GCF_001604975.1 Cebus imitator | reverse complement strand
CAGGTGTGAGCGACTTCTTCCAGCCCAGTATCTGTCTTTTAATTGTTGTTTAGAGCGGGAACCAACAGGCTTTTAAAATAAAGGACCAAATGGTACATGGTTATAGGTCATGCTTGTCTGTGTCATGCAACCATTCAACTATGCCATTATAACATGAAAGCTGCTGTAGACAGTATGCAAATGAACCAGTATGTTGGTATTCCAAGAAAATTTTATAAAAATAGGCATGGACCAGATAAGGCTCCGGGACTCTAGTTTGCTAACCTTGGCTTAGACCCACTGCTGTCATTGGATTAAAATCTATTGTCCTTCAGGTTGTTTTGTATTCCATCTATTCTTTGTTTTTGCATCTTTTTCTGTTTTATGATTCCACTTTATTTCCACTACTGGCTTATTATTTGTACCTCTTAAGTTTTTTTACTTGTTGCCTTAGGTGTACAATCTGCACCTTTAATTACACGTTTACCTTCAAATAATACTATCCTACTTTGCATGTAGTTTAAGAGCCGTAGAACAGTGTGCTCCCAATTCTTGCCTTCTATCCTTCATACTATTATCATATAATTTTATGTTTTCTTTTTAAATTTCACTAATAAACATTACTACTTTAAATGATTTTGTAACCACCCTCACTGTTAAGATTTTTCTAGGTTTGTGACAGTGAGTTACAAGATTCATAAATTTGCACTGTTGTACAGGTGGAGAATTAGAAATATAGAGACAATAAGAAAAAAGCATTAGCCTGACAAAGTCAGAGTGCTAGAAGAGAGCTTTCAATAGCTACAGATAACATTTCACCCCATCCTTACCACTCAGTACTTTTCTTTAGTTACTACCTTGATTACTTACTTTATAAGAAAAACACTAAAAAAAAAAAATCACTCTTGTTTTAAAATTTAAATTCTTCTTTATGTACTATATAATAAACACTGGAATCAGATATTGTTTTGTTTTGTTTTTTGTCTGACAGACTGAAGAGTATCATCCAGTTTTTATATTATCAATTCTGGGGTATTTCAGTTTTGAGTGCTTCAAGCAAAAGATCTGTTGACAATTTATGATTTTTTATAATTTCTAGGTACATTCATAAAATCAGTCACTCATGTTTTAGTAGTATGCTTATATTTCAAAGACATGAAACTTTATTTTTTTCTTAAGAAAGAGTATAATATGTTCACCATAATTAGCTGATTTTCTTTAAAGAAAGTTTGTGGGGCTTTTTTTTTTTTTTTTTTGTAGTACTTGTGTGGAAGTAATCGAAAAGACAACATATTTATTGATCCTGGATACCAAACTTTTGAGCAAGAATTGAATAAAATTCTACGAAGCTGGCAACCAAGCATACTTCCAGATGGTAATGCTGTTTTAAATAAAGGTGTTGCTCTCTTGATATTGGGATTGTTATTTTTACAGAGTATGTTTGAAAATATCAAGAAGTCATTTAAATTAGATAACATTTTCTGAACACTTATTCATGAGCTTACCTGCTGTTCACCTCTTGTTGAATTAGAAATGAATGTGGTCAGTAACTACCGTTTATGAAGAACTTTGTAAGAAATGTGGTCTACTTCCTCTGGAGTATGAGACTGGATGTTCATGTCTTAAGCCTTCTAGTGGCATTTCTGATGTAAATTTCTCTTAAACCACTGTTTTCAATATATGAAGAAAATGTGTATGTATATGGAGTCACCAATTTTTTTCAGGAATTTAAATTCCCCGATTTTAATTTTAAAAGGATTTACATTTTTTCTGACCGCTGTTTGCTTGTCCTACTGAAGAATAGATGCAAACATCCAGTCCCTTATTCCATAGATAATAATTCCATAGTAGCCTCTCTATTATTAACTGCATAAGTATTTTTAAAATTAGTTGATCTAAATTAATGGTGAATTGGTATAGATTTGTCCTTAAATTAACTGTATCTACTTCTAGATGGTTAAATGAAAACTTTTGTTTATTATAATTTTTTAAAAATAGTTCTCTCTATTTAAGGGTCAATATTCTCTCGAGTTGAAGAAGACTATCTCTGGAGGATAAAACAACTAGGATCACACTCTCCAGTAGCTCTTCTGAATACACTGTTCTACTTTAACACTAAGTATTTTGGCCTGAAAACAGTGGAACAACACTTAAGACTTTCCTTTGGCACTGTGTTTAGGCACTGGAAAAAAAATCCTTTAACGATGGAAAACAAAGCATGTCTTCGATACCAAGTGTCTTCCTTATGTGGAACAGATAATGAAGGTAGTGTAACAGATATCTTCCTTTTTATTTTTTGAGACGGAGTTTCTCTCTTGTTGCCCAGGCTGGAGTGCAATGGTGCAATCTTGGCCCGCCGCTCCACCTCCTGGGTTCAAGCGATTCTCCTGCCTCAGCCTCCCGAGTAGCTGGGATTACAGGCATGTGCCACCATGCCTGGTTGACATTGTATTTTTAGTAGAAACAGGGTTTCTTCATGTTGGTCAGGATGGTCCTACACTCCCAACCTCAGGTGATGTGCCCGCCTCGGCCTCCCAAAGTGCTGGGATTATAGGGGTGAGCCACCGCACCCGGCCTGGATTTCCATTTTGAGATGTCTATAGTAGGGATATCCAAACCTTGCATTATTAAAGACTTACCTGGGTCACCTGTTAAGAATCTAACAGGTGTCATTTTTATAAGACATCCTATGTCTTCTTAAGATGTCTCAGTTCCTTTTGTTTGAAAAATTGTTACCAGAAGAGCCTTAACTTAGAACTCCAAGGAGCACCTAGTCCTATTTTTGGTATATAACAGATACCAAGAGTGATCTTTATGTCTTTCTTTAAGATTAGTTTAGGAAGTTTGTTTCATTTTTATTTTTTAAGATAAAATTACTACTGGAAAAAGAAAACATGAAGATGATGAACCAGTATTTGAACAAATTGAAAACACAGCCAATCCTTCCAGATGTCCTGTGAAAATGTTTGAATGCTACTTGTCTAAAAGGTGAGTGTTAATGATACTTAACTTTTAAAAATGGTAGAATTTGGCTGATTGAAATTTAACATTACCAATAGGTGTTTTAAATGGATTTTTTCTGAGACTTCTTCTCTCTCAGTTATACCCAAGTTCATTCAGTTATAGTCTTTTAGTTTGAAATACCCAGCTTATACATCATACTTAGAGTTTAAGCATATGTTAAGAAATCACCCTCTACTAATGAAATTACTACTGCTGTCATTTTTTTTTTTTTTTTTTTTTTTTTTTGAGTTGGGGTCTTGCTGTCTCACCCAGACTAGAGTGCAGTGGCTCATGATCACAGCTCACTGCAACCTCAAACTGCTGGGACTACAGGCATGTGCCTTCATAGCTGGCTAATTTTTGTATTTTTTGTAGAGACAGTCTCGCTGTGTTGCCCAGGCTGGTCTTGAACTCCTGACCTCAACTGATCCTCGTGCCTCAGCCTCCCAAAGTGCTGGAATTATAGTCATGAGCTACTGTGCCTGTCATTTTCTTTTAAATTACAGCAATTCCAATGACTGCAAAGCAGGGGACACAAACTTTTTCTTAAAGAGTCAGATGATAAATATTTTAGGCTTTTGGGGCTATAAATCTCTACTGTAACTAGTCGGATCTCTTGTAACTAGAAAGCAGCCGTATGCTATATATGTTTAATGGCATGTGGCTATGTTATAATAAAACTTTACATAAGCAGGTGGGTGGCTATAGTTTGCCAGTGCCTGTTGTAAAGGTATGTTCAAAGGTAGTATAGATAGGTGGAAATGTAAATGAAGTATTTACATTTAAGAGAAAACAGTCAAGCAGGTATGAAAAATGGAATCATATTCTGGAATTTTTTTCCCACAATCTCAGACCAACAGGCATTTTTAAAAGTGTAAGCCAATAAAATGTTTAGAGACCATCGATTATTTTATGCTTGCCTGTTGCTGTAAGTAAGTACTCTCTAATATTCAAAAGGTCAGCATGAATTCAAAATATACTTCCCTATTTAAACAAATTTATAAATTACAGTTAGGTCCCTGGGATGGCCCTGAAGAACTTGTAAAAAAACAATAACGTCATGCTTACGATGGTAGTAGTACAAGTTGAATGCCTCTTATCCAAAATTGCTTTTAGATTTCAGATTTTTTCAGAATTTGGAATATTTGCATATATATTATGAAGTCTTGGGGATAGGACCCAACTCTAAACATGAAATTCATTATGTTTCATACACACCTTATACATGTAGCCTGAAGATAATTTTATCTATGTAGCCTAAAGGTGATTTTATTTTCCCCTTGGGGATGCTGAATAATCTGTGTGCCTGTGTTTTGGCTGTAAACTCCTCACATGAGGTCAGGTGTGGAACTTTCTGCTTTTAGTATCATTTTGGCACTCAAAGAGTTTCAGATTTTGGATTTTTGAATTAGGGATGCGTAACCTGTATTTCTCACCATGGTTGTCCTATTTGGCTGCAACAGTGTCAGGGTCTTTGGTTGATAGTAACTATTTACTACGTGGAAGTTCCTGTCTCACTGTTACCTTGTTGGTATTTTAAAAATTAAGTTTCTATTAATTATGTAATGCTGTAAGAATTTTTAAATTTTATATGCTGCCATATTACCTCAATTCTAAGACATTTTCACATTTTACTATTTCTGAAACTGGAATGCACAGTTTAAATCATTGCATCTTGAAATCATAATTGACAGTGTTTCACTTGCTTAATGGTAACATTAAAATAATGAGTGGTATGTCTATTGATAGTGTCTTGGATTCAGTGAAATAGAGTTAAAATTGTAGTTGGAAATCTCTATCACAGAAAATAACTTTGAGAATACTTTAATGAAAGTAGTGGAGACATTGAGGCATAGGGTCTGATTATATAATGTGATTAATGGGGTCTGAATTATTCTTGAAAGAAGAAAAAAATGTTGTGTGAAATTTTGTATGTATTTTGTGAAATTGACTTTTTCTCTCTCCATCCTCCCCCTCCAAAGTCCACAGAATCTTAATCAGAGAATGGATGTTTTTTATTTGCAACCAGAATGCTCTAGTTCTGCAGATAGCCCTGTCTGGTACACATCTACTTCACTGGACCGAAACACCTTGGAAAATATGCTTGTACGGGTTCTTCTAGTAAAAGATATTTATGATAAAGACAATTATGAACTGGATGAAGACACAGACTAAAAAGGAACGTTTTGGAAGCAATCGGGATAAAACAGCATTAGATAGTCATGCTGCTAGATCTTTATTATGGAAAACATTTCAAGTTTACTCCTTCTGTTTTGAGTTTTGTAGCAGTGTACCCACACTGGGTATTACCATGTAAATAATCTGTGAGTGAAAGTTGCCATTATTCTATGTAGTGGTTTTAGGATACTTAACAAATACATTCAAATTCTTTTTTTATTATTATTTATTTGATTAGGTATGTTTGTAACTTTTTACATTACAGAATATGAATGAGAATGTGCCATGTATAATTTTTTTCTTGTAGTAAGAAACATCCATATTGCACAACTCTACTGTTGGAAAGCTTCCTTGGAAGGGGGCTCTTTTACTGGGTTCTTAACCAGATGGTTGTGTATGGGTAGCACTACTAAAAGTTTAGAACTTGCAGTATCTTTCGGAGTTTTTAAAATAAACTGTAAACTAATAGGCTGGGGTTTTTGTTTTGTTTTGGGGGGATTTTTTGTTTGTTTTGTTTTACATTTTAGTTACTGAAGCCTTACAGTAAGGTTATGTAGAGAGATACCATCTTCTGTACCAAAAATAGACAAGAGAATGCTGTCAATATTGGTGTACTGTAATGTGAATCTATACTGGTGAAAACAATTTTTTGTTCCCCTTATTAAAACCTTAGTGTCCTTTTCTCATTTGTGGCTTTCTGCATCACCCAATCAATAATATATATATATATATATGTATGTGTATATGTATATATATATATATAAATGATTATAAGTTGAGAACAAGATTATCAAGACATTTTCTTTGTAAAAATGTCTGATGAAAGTATAAAATTGTTTTATTTTATGCCAGCCATAAATATCTGAAATCCTCTTCATTTACAGAGGTTTTTTATTTCTTATTTTCTCTCATATACAGATCACGCTGCAATATTACCTGTGTAGTACTCTAAAACTTAACCAATTTTATCAGAATTCCTGTGCCTGCTGACATTGGATAAAATTATTTTTAGAAATTCCACTCTTGAAATAGTTACAGAAAGTCAAGCTACATTAAATAAGATAGGATCACATTTTATTACGAAGATTACCAGTGTAGTAAGTCTGATATTGCAGATGATTGAGGAACAAAGAAACTAATAGAGAAAGTCAATCTCAGAGGAAATCCCATTAAATATGTTAAATTGTTTGGCTTTTTAAATTACTTCTTATAGAAGATTGCATCAAAAAAAAACAACAAAAAAAAAAACTTTGTGCTTCTGCATAGCAATTTATCCATCCAGACCTTTTCTTTTAGAGTAAGGAAACTTAAAATCTACTTTCTAAAGACTGAACAAAGTACTAGTTGCAAATTATGTTGAAATCATTTTCTAGCATGTGTGTAATCATGTTTTCTTCTGATTCCTGAATGACCATTGTAGCATTAGTTTTTAGAAATTGTTCAGGGGGAAATTAAGCTATTTTCCATAGTCATTAGGCAATTGCTTCCTTCAGATATTCCTCTCTCCCATATGGATAAATGTTACAGCACACAGAAGAAATTTTCTCAATTCTGATTTGGAAAATTTCACAGGTGTGATTGTTGTATATTTAAGCAATAATTATCTGAATGTTTTTGGCTTAAAATTACTTTATAATGTTCTAACTTGTTTTATAAGTTTGAATGACTTTTCTGTCCCTTGATTTTATATTACTGAGTGATAATCAGACTGATAGTAGCAAATCTGATATTACATGACTAAAATAGATTGCTGATTGTCTATTTAACGAAGACAAGTGGGTAACGTATTTAAAATATATAATACAAAAATTTCCTCTAACTTACCTTTTTCCAGAACTACTTCTTTAAGCACTTTTCCTATTAATGCCTATTGTTGATTAAAAGATGGTTAATTCTAACCATCTTTTAGTCTTCAAAGTGGTGCTATATTCCATCAAGAGCAATAAAGTTTTTCCCAGGTGTCACTTAATTGTATATGCTACCAAATACCATAAATTTCTGCCATAGTAGTACTATCAAGCACCTTGTCTTGCTATTTACATTTTCTTCATTTGTACATTTTTAGCTTTTCTAAGTGGAAATGTCTTACATAATTTTGATCTGGACATGATTGAGGATTTAGAGCTCTTGTCTTTGTCTTGATTGCAATCCAATGATAGATTAACTTGATTCTCAGGGGGAAAAGAAAAAGAAAAACTTATTTTATGAGAATTGTTTGTTCTGTGAAAGTTACTTCACCTAGAACACATTTCATTGATTCTTGGATCTTCTTAGTTTATGTGGTCATAGTTGGCTGCTGAGAAAAGGACAATGAAATGACAGCAATTTTCTTTTGCTTCTAGGTGATCTCTGATTATAGATAGCATCCTGTAAATATAACCTTATTGTCTTGAAATGTTTATTGAAGATGCTATATTTTTCTGTTCTGTTTTCTGAAGATTTTGGCATTTAAAGTGATCCAGTGAAAAATAATTATCCACATTGAAGAAAGTGGATTTCCCATGCAAATTGAATCTTCATTAACACATTTTTAAAGGCTTTACTGTATTAGGAACATAGATATTAAAGGATTTTTCTAGGCAAGAAGCCCAACTTTTTTTCCATAAAAATATTTTTTGCTTAAATAGTAACTCATGGTTTTCTTTTATTAAGTGGGGTTGTTGCCAGTGTGTTAAACATTGAAATAGGAGGATGCATATTGTATTATGCATTCAAATTTATCACTGTTTTTCTGAGAGACTTTCCCTTTGTCCTTTCCAGTTATGATTTGGGAATGGGGTCACTTGTTTATGCATAGTATTAAGGGTTATATAGTATGAAGAAATCATAAAATTGCAAGTTTTGGTTTGCATTACTCTAATGTGGGTTCATTTAATCTGAGATCTTAAATATCTTGCAGCCTTAAATCACTACAAACATTTGCGTTCTTATTATGCCAGTTATTTCCAAAATGTATTGTTATACATGTCACTTATGTTTTTAAGCTAATATTACTGTAGGATAATCTCCTTGTTCCCCTCAAAATAGTCATGAAAGTGTACATGAAAATATTTTTAAAGAATAAATTTCTTTAAATTACATACTTTTGGATTTCCCCCTTAATAAGCCCCTTACTTATTTTTAGAGAAGATTTTGAATTTCATTCATTCCATTCTCCTGTGTTCTGAGGATTAGACCATATCAATTTAGAAGTTGGTGTCCAGAACAGCCTATCTCTATCAGTTTGGATCTGAAAATAGAAACAACCCAAAGTGGTGTTTCAATTCGTACTTTTTTTCTTCACTCGGAAGTTTGATGTCAGAGGGACACCTCAAATAAGTGACTGTGATCCCCTGCCTTGTAACAAAGTGGAAAAGAGGAAGTCCCTAAAATCTGGTCAAGTGATGTCCTAATTAGTAACTGAGTTAAGCAAGTTCATGAATTTAGGCCTTTTGGGAAAGAAAGAGGATATAAGATTTGACCTGTAAATATTAGTAGAACCAAAGAGAGGGCCACAGACCATTAGTTATTAAGAGTTGTGGGCCGGGCGCGGTGGCTCAAGCCTGTAATCCCAGCACTTTGGGAGGCCGAGGCGGGTGGATCGCGAGGTCAAGAGATCGAGACCATCCTGGTCAACATGGTGAAACCCCGTCTCTACTAAAAATACAAAAAATTAGCTGGTCATGGTGGTGCGTGCCTGTAATCGCAGCTACTCAGGAGGCTG
>NW_016107519.1:2962504-2983196 GCF_001604975.1 Cebus imitator | reverse complement strand
AAAAAAAAAAAAAAAAAAGAGTTGTAAGTCCTGACAGCATATTTTCTCTTGTGCAATAAAGAGAACAATTGTAGTTCTTTTGGGGACCTTAGGTCTTTTATTCCTTCCCGATGGTTCACATTGAATCCTTGTGATTTATTTAAAGACACATTTTTTCTTGGAGAGGCGAAAGATCTTTTCTAAAATAGTCTTAGAACGTAATTAGGCCTAATATTAAAAGTCCAATTCAGGTAACTCCTCAGAAGTAAATGCAGCACACTAAAATTCCTTATCACAAAACTTAGTATTTGTTATATGGTTCCTCTGTGCCAACAAGCTGTTGCTAACCATGGTAGTTAGGGCGGAAGAGAAAGTAAAAGATGTTAGGGTTCAAAAGTTTACATCTTTGGGGGTAAACAAGACATATAGTACATTTAACTCCTAGGGAACTTAGAATGTATTTATGGTAGGATAGAGATGCTTGTACCCCAAAAGGCTATATTATGGTCTAGAATAGATTTCATAGGGAGTATCACTACCACCTATGATTATATGGTATATAAAACATGAGATTCTGTAACCTTACGTTGCTTTTAGCTCTGTTGGAAATGGTCAGCAGAGCAATTTGAGTATTTTGTTGGTACAGAATTGATGGCATCAGTCCTTACCTGTGGCTTTCAGCCCAGCTTAATACAAGAGGAATTAAAAATAGCACCCCCAAAGGGTTAGCTAGCGTACCCTCACCATGCATTAAAGATAAATCTAAAAGGTGTTCAACTACATTAAATCAAGATGGATAATTCAACTTCTAGGTTATGTACGATGGATGCAGCACACAAAATCTTGCAAATATTGTAGAGGTTTCTTTTTTAAACTTCACTAAGGGTTTTTTTTTCCCTCACATCAACTCTTGCACATAAGGGTTTGTTTTTTTTTTAATAATTACTTTTGAAAATAAAATCTCAACTATTTTCCAAATTATGAGTGTGCTGCTGTTAAACATATAAGCAAGATGAAATCTTCCCATTTGGATTACGTAGTTGTAGTTCTATATCAGCATCAGCAGATGGCAATAGTATACAGCCTGAGGCATCCGTTGCTTTTGCTTTTCTTTGTAAGTATACTATAATTCTTTATTTGAAACCATTGGGATTTTAGAATTCAGAATTTTCTCCTTTTCAAAGATGATATATATAATGTAGATTGTATAACACCCTCAATGGGGCCTGGGGCAGCACCCCATAATCAAACATTAGTATTTCTGCAGTTACAATCAGACTTCATAGTAACTGGGATTAACTATGTAAGGCAGTAAGCTATTTGCCTTACATCAATTAGATCAATTTTTTTCTCACAAACTTATAGAAAAACAGGTTTTCAGAGATTTTTTAGATCTCAGAATTGGTAATTAGGGATTGCTGACCTTTATAAGGAAACTGGTGTCAGATCTAGATTTTTCCTTTTAATGAAATACGTAATCATTCCCCCCACACACACACTTTTTAAATTGCTTAGCTTTGGCAGAGGTAACTGAAGGCATTCTTGTGTCGAATTTGTGTATTAAATTTTAAGAAAAATGCATGAAACTCTTAGAAGAGGCATAAATATAAAGGGCAATTCTAGAACCATTACTGAATTTTGAAAAACCCTAAAAGTAACTGCTTTCATTTCATCTTGCCTCAATATTTGTAACATTACAAGTATTCGACGTAAAAAAATCTTTATGAAGAGCTGCAGTCATGTCATGGAGCCAGTCAGTCATTTATTCATTCAACAGATACACGGATTATTCTTCCAGACACCTAATTATTCCAGGTGCTGGGAACACAGGATTAAGACACAGCCCTTCCTCTCAAGGACTTAGCATAGTTTGGGAGAAATGGGAATGGGATGGAATGTCAGAATGAGATGGGCGTTCAACAAATACTCAGATTATTTTTCCAGGCAATTATTCCAAGTGCTGGGAACAGAGTTAAGACCCAGCCCTTCCTTTCATGGACAGCGTAGTTTGGGAGAAATGGGAATGTGATGGAATGTCAGAATGAGAAGGGCACGTAGGCCTTATTGAGCATGATCACACTTGTACTTTGAAGTAACATACCCAGGTTAAGTAATTTATCAAGAACCTACTTTTTGTGAGACAGCTCTGTGTCCTGACTGTGGTTCCAGACTTCATCATTAAACCAGCCTGTTCCGAATCTGGAAAGGGAAAGGTACCAGCATTTTTTTTTTTTTTTTTTTTTTTTTTTTTGAGACAGTCTTGCCCTGTTGCCAGGCTGGAGCGCGGTGGTGCGATCCCGGCTCACTGCAAGTTCTGTAACATGGGGAATTTTTCCATGTTGGATCCCAAGCACCTAGAAAAGTTCCTAGTGCATACTAGGTGTTAATGTTTGTTAAATGAAGCAATGATTACAAGTACTTTTTAAAGTTCAAGCTGAGTGCAGTGGCTCACGCCTATAATCCCAGCACTTTGGGAGGCCGAGGTGGGTGGATCACAAGATCAGGAGTTTAAGGCCAGCCTGGCCACCATGATGAAACCCACCTCTACTAAAAATACAAAAACTTAGCTGGGTGTGGTGGCATGCGTCTGTAGTCCCAGCTACTCGGGAGGAGGAGGCAGGAGAACTGCTTGAACCCAGGAGGCAGAGGTTACAGTAAGCTTAGATCGCGCTACTGCACTCAAGGTCTGAGCGACACAGCAAGAATCAGTCTCAAAAAAAAGTTTTCAAAATAAAGGAACATTGGAAATATGACCTGTCATCAATTAAGAAATACCTATATTTTGGTGTGTTTGAGCACTTCCCTTGTGTTTGTCTGTGTGTGGTTGTGTGTCTTTTCTGACTTGCCCAGCATACTAGTACCACTTGAGTTCCTCTAACCTTCCATTTGTGAGAGCCAAGGGGATGAAGATGTACGACTTCATGGTTTGTAGTACGGCTCAAAATAGTAACACTTAAAAAATCACTTGTGAGTTTCATTAAACTGGAGGTTTCTGGTCTGCCCACTGGAGATTGGTTTAGTAAGTCTGAATGGGTCCCAGAGAGTTGCATTTTAAACACCTTAGCTAAAAACCCAAAGACCTACATCTAAAAAGTGGTCCACCTACATTTTAAAATATGAAACAATTGTATGGAATAAAACATAAAGGTATTTTCTTCATTAACCTTATTTTATATTCGTGTGCATTGGTCGGCAAATGTGAAACACTTTTATGGTTTTCGAATTGTGTAAGGCCTTCCTCTAGGAGACTTAACTAAGAGCAATCCCACACTATGTACAGAAGGATTTCGTGTGAGTCTACACCTTCCATTTTGTTTTCAGATGTCACTTTCTTATGTTTACCTACACTGAACTCCAGAAAGTTGTGAACTGTGGGGACATGTGCTTTTCATTTTGTCGTAATAGGTAAGTGGCTATCAAAGCTAGTGTAGTATTTGAGACATGCATTTCTCTACTTGTTTGCCATAAGTTTGAGGCATGATTTTTTTTTTTTCCTAGAGTTACTGTGGGAATAAAAGCAATAGTTTTTGGAGTGCTTTTCTGTGTGCCAACCCATGATGTATTGCTGGTATTATTATCCCCAGTTTAAAGATGAGTGAATGCCTAAGGTCACACAACTAGGAAGTGGCAGAGCTGTGACCCACATTAGGTCTTTTTGTCTAAAAGCCATGTGTACCCCTGAACCACTTGGCCATTCATTTCTGTGACAAACTGAAGTAGATAGTCCTTCCAGACTACCCCAGTTATCCACGAACCTCTTCTCAACTGGTAGAGCCAATGTTCAGTAAGCATATGCTGAGACAAAAATAACAGGTGAGCCTGCAGCAAAATTTTGGAAGATAGAAAACAGATGGATTCACGGAAAGGAAGTTAGAGCTGGTCCCAGCCGCACTCTGTACACGTGCCCTGCCTGCCCCACCTGCACGTCTGCAACTGAGTGTGCCAAGAGGAACACACCTGGCAGCTGGATTGCTATCCCATATCTTTCCCTCCACACATGAACACTTCTCCCTTCCTTATGCTCAGGGGTCGGTCAGCTTTTTCTGTAAAGGACTAGAGAGTCATGATTTTAGGCCTTGCAGACCAAGAGGCAGCATCAAGGATATTATGTAAGTACTTACAAGCGAGGACTGTTCATACATTTTTTAATTGACAAAATTCAAAATAATTGAGTATAACTTTTTTCTAATCAAGTCTGCTAATGAGAAGGATAGAATGCTTTTTAGGGGACTGTTTCACTTAATTGGAGTTCAAAATTGATTGCAAATGTTCATCTGTTAGGTTTTATGTATTTCATCTTTGAAAATGTCTTTTCAAGCAGGTAGATACTGCCAAGTACTGATGTCAGTCCATGAGGGTATAATTTTAGTCAAACATATTCATCACTTGGAAAACATTCGTACAATTCTATTAGATTGTTCTCTGGATATCTGCCTTTCAGCATGTTACTGTGTTGCAGATTAATCACTTTCAATTGGAGGGTAGCTGGAATCTCCTCAGTTTCACAATTAAATGGATTTTGAAGTACAGAAATTTCCTTCACACTTGCATTGAGCTCTGAAAAACACTGCTGGAACTATAATTTGAGACTGGCAGTGTCTCTGCTGTCAATGTGTGGGGAGGGGAATGCCACTGCTTTTCACTTTTGACAGCATGAGAATTGGATAAGCAGCTTGATGTTACTTGTGATTCAACCAACATTAGCTGTCATTATTAACTGAAATAACCTTATTGCAGTATGTTTTGCATTTAAGCACTGTTTTGCCTTGTAATTTTAAGGTGAATTCATTAAGAAACATAATCAGGCTTGCAACAAAATAATTTCCAAAGCTATTCAGTGTTGAATACTAGCGGTTGAGTTTGGTTTATCTCCTTCAGAAAAACTGAAGTCTTTGCCCTGAGCTCAACCATCACAATAAAACTTGACTGCTGCTAAGCTGTTGACCCGCTGTGTGCTAGGGCAAGTCAGGATATTCAGCTGTGCTGTCTGACAAATGTTCACGGAACTGATGATGGTTAAATGAAAGTGAATGAAGTTTGCCCTTGACACTGCTGGTTGAGTGACACATGATCATTTCACGTATTTACTGCAAAGCACTGCTGATAAATAATATCATGAACAACCTTAGGCTTTAAACATTTACATTTCTACTAAGACTTTCTCTGCTACATAATTTTGCCACCATTAGTTGCACTCAGCCAATTCTATTTTCAGGTTTTCTCCACTTTGAAAATATTCTTGCCTGTAGTTACCTACAGATCTACTCATAGATTCTAATAGTTCTTCAGTCACTTTAAAGTTTCAGTGAGACACGCTGAAAAGACACCTAAGCAGTATCGGTAAAAAATCTTCAAGAGCAAAGAAAAACTTGAAACATCTACGTTGTTTTTAAAATTTTAAATGACTCTTCAACTCTCCAAGCAAGTCTTTTTGCCAAAAGGCCAGTAGTCTTAAACAAGCTTACTTTCTCTGGCTACATTTCTTTGGCTGCCACAATCAAATACAATTGTTTATCATTCACCATTGGAAAGTGGCCTCCCTTGCTTGGCTAACAAATGAGCCACTGAAAACTGGTTGCAGCCTCATTTGAATTTTTTATTTTTTGAGGAAATTCTGCAGGAATGAGAAGTTCTGTTTTAAATTTTCAAATTTTTCTGACCGCTGTTTTCCTGTGAGTTGGACATACTGTGAGGAGGGCTCATGGTAATGTTGATGGACACTGTATTCTTCAGCATAGCTATTGTGTCATTGCACAATAAACACAATGCCAGCTCATTTTAATAGGAGAATTCAACTTCACTGTGCCTTAATGGGACACCCAAAGAACACTTCAGTTGCTTTGACATGGTGAGTTTGCACTGGTGAAAATAAGGTGTTGGGTGGCAACGTGCATGGCACTTGAAACACCGTGTGTTAAGCAGCAGCACAGAGCTGAGTGTGCCACCGGCTGCTCTGTCACAGCTCCTCAGCCTTTCTTGAACTCCTGAGCTCCAGCAATCCTGCCTTGGCCTCCCAAAGTGCTGGGATTACAGGTGTGAGCCACCACACTTAGCCTAAATGCAATTTTAAAGCAATCAAAAGAGACTTCCATTTATCCCACCATCACTTCTACCCACCTGCAAGCATACTGATTGTTCACATTAGCACAAAAGTTGCTGTTGATCTCATCTTGGAAACAACCCTTTTTAAACTCTACGTCCCTCCATGTCATTTCTCTGCTTTCCTTTATAGCAGAATTCCTCAAAAGAGTTGTCTAGCCCTATGGTCTGTAATTCCTCTGTTTTCTCTCAAATATCAAGAAAGTTTTTGTCCCAAATCCCACTGCTCTTACCAATGCCAGTCATATGACCTCTGTTAAATCCAGTGAGTAATTTTTTTTTCTTTGAGATAGGGTTTTGCTATGTCACTCACCCAGGCTGGAGTGCAGTAGTGTGATCATAGCTCACTGCAGCCTGGACCTCCTGGGCTCAAGTGATCCTCCTGCCTCAGCCTCCTGAGTAGCTAGGACTACAGGTGCACTCTACTATGCCTGGCTAATTTTTGTATTTTTTTTAGAGAGTGGGTTTCACCATGTTTCCCAGGCTGGTCTTGAAATCCTAAGCTCCAGGAATCCTAAGCTCTTGAAATCTCACCTCAGCCTCCCAAAGTGCTGGGATAACAGGCATGAGCCACCATGCCTGGCCCAGTGGATAATTCTTAATCATCACATTACTTAGCATTTTAAACTGTAGATCATGACTTCCTTTTTGAAACACCTTTTTAAACTTAGTTTCCTGTATTCTGTGGTCTCCTGATTTTTCTTCTGCTTCATATGGGTCTTCTTATTCTTTGCTAATACCATTCTTATCCACTAACATCTTAAAGTCAGGTTGTCCAGAGCTCAGTTCTTGAGCGTCTTCTCTTGTTGGAAACATGCTCAGTGCTGCAAAGAAAAATCAGCACTGACACAAAGGATCTCTCAGCAAGGCAATCTTTACTTTCTTAAGAAAGGGCACTCCCGTTAGCCATCTCACTGCCAGAGTACAACGAACAAAGGAAAAGCAGACATATTTATCTCTTGCGCTTTTGGGGTTGTCCTTACTGCTGTGTCTGATTTCTGTTGGTTGGAGCCAGACCTCACAATCTAAACTAAAACCTGATTGGCTAACAACTTTTCTAAACAGGTAAAAGCAATGGAGAACAAAAGGCAAATACAGGAAGTTCCTTGTGAAAGGACTTAGAAAAGTAATAACATAAATATCTTGGTTAAAGTACAAGGACATAGAATGTACTATGTGCCTGTGAGCATGTCTAGCACAAATATCTTGGCTAAAGCACAAGGACATAGAATGTACTTATTCCTTTATATCTAACAGCTACATAGGATAGGGTTTAACAAAGAGTCACTAGTGAAAAGCAAGAAGGCTTTGAAGAAAGTCTTATTAAAAGAGACTATTATTTCTAACATTTATTATTATTATTCTTTAACAAGAAAGGAAACTTTGAAGAGGAACTTTTCTACTTTCCACACCCTTTCTGCAGAAAGCAAAATTGCCTTGCTGAGAGATCCTTTGTCTCAGTGCTGACTTATTTTTGTGGCACCAAGCATCTGTTTCCAACATCTCTTATCCAGCTTAAATTCTGGGGGTTCTTACATAGTCTCAATGGCATTAAATGCCACCAATACACTGAAAACTCTATTACATGTATGGAGTATATATCTTCAACTTGGGGAATAGATGACTTATGACCTTATTTTGTTCTAGTGCTTTACCTGTATTAACTCAATTAATAAAACTACCCTATAAGCCAAGGGTCAGAAAACTTTTAAGGGTCAAAGGGTAACTAATTTAGGCTTTATGGACCTCCTAATATTTTGTGCATGTTCTTTTATGAGTTTTTTGGGTTCTTTACAACTGTTTAAAATGTGAAAACCATTCTTAGCTCATAGGCCATATGTAAAAACAGCCCATGGACCAGATTTGCCCTGAGGGCTGTGGTGTGCTGACCTCTGCCATAAGCTATTACAGAGTAGTGTATTATTATCCCCATTTTACATATGGAGAAACTGAGGCACAAATAACTTGACTACACTCATCAGCAAATGAAACAAGGGTTCGAACAGGCAGTCTGGGCTCCAGTCTATGTGCCTAATCACTACCCTGCCTAGAAAGCTAAAATGTGTGTTGGTAAAAAGGAAAGGTAACCAAACGCTAATAATTTATGCCCCAGAACTCCAAAAAGTCGTAGGATCAGACACTGTGAAGACTGGACACAGGCAAGTGTTTAAAAGTCTATCAGAAAAACCATGCAGTCCTTTTCAAGATCCTCTCCCCAGCCTTAGCAGCCATTACCCACACCTAGGAGTTGAGGCTTAGTCTCTGGAGAAAGTGCCACCCGAAGAGCCAAGCCCCACGCTGGCACCCCAGAGCCGTGGTGCTTGCCAGGGGCTGTGCGGAGCCGGTGCTGCCTGAGGCCCCAGACCGAGAGGTTGATGCTTGACCCACACCGTTAGCTCGTGTGCGTGTAGTCTGTGCATGAGACTCCGACTGTAGCTCTGTGCTGTCGGATTGGAACACTAGTTCCCGCCAAGCCCTCCCACCAACGCGGCCTCAGAGGCCTGGGCAGTGGCCAGATAGGAGTTCGCGTCATCCACGTGGCTCCGTTGGCTCTGCGTTGCGCCCTGTCCTGCCATCTGTCCTCGCGGGGTTACCGGCCGTCACTCCGCTCTCCTGTGCCCCTGCGTCCCACCCCAGGCGCACTGGGCGGCGCGGGCCTCCTTCGTTCTCCGCAATCTACCGTCTCCGAGCTTACACGTTGCGCTGTTTGTGTTTGATCCCCCTGGCTTGTAGCCAGCTGGTGTAAGATCCCTCGCAGAACCCGAAAGTTAAACCAAGAAACCCACCCAGTACTCACCACCAAGTCTGTTACGGCGTGTAGGACTGTATTAACACGGAGGCCTGCCGGGCTAGTTTTTAAACATATTGTTAAGTAATATTAAAATCATGTTTTTCTTTTTGAAAGATGGAATACATAAGTACAGCAGGAAAAAAGACAGAGAGAATTGCTGGAACATGCGCGTTCCCGCTGAAGGGGGGTAACTTCCGAACTCCGGAATTCGTTGTGTGAAGTGACCACTCCTAGGGACGCGCCGGGAGCCCCGGGAGTGCGCGGAGGTGGCCCCGCAGGTGGCGGGGGAGCCCGGCGGGCCCGCACCCCCTCGGCTGCAAGTGGGCACGGGATGTAGCCAGGAGATCCTCGGCTCCCCTAGGCCCCCTGGGCAGCGTTTCTCGTCCGGGGACCCTCCGCTGCAGAAGAGCCTGCGGGAGGGGAGCCTTTCTGGCCCGCCAGATTCCTCCGGCACCTCGGGACACCCCGCCTGCACTGGAATCTCGGGGTGGGGTTGGGGAATCTGCATTTCCTGCGCTTAGATTAAGACATTGCAGGTTCCCACTTTCTCTTCTGCCTACCGACCTCCGTGCTTAGCCGAGGCCTTTCCTTTAAGGGAGAGGGGAAAGTAGTTGTAACTTGCCTTCCTCTTCTCCCCGGCTCTTTCCCGGCGCGGGAGGGAAGGGGGATGTTCGGTCCCCTCTCCGGGGAGGCCTCCCCGCTGCAGAGGCGCAGGCTCTCCAGCTTCCCCACCAACTTCCAGAACAGTCGGTCTGGTGGGCTTTGACCACACCTTCCCGGGGTGGTGGTGGAGGGGAGTAGGTTAACGAAGGCTCCACTAAATTAATGGTTTAAATGTTAAAATAAAGCTTGTTAAAATAAAAAAATAAAGCAAGCCTGGGACTCTGAGAGACTAGGGAAGACTGAGGCCGCCTGAAAGAGAGAGTTATTGGAGCCCTGCTGCTTGGCACCCAGGATGCTTGAGGCCAGGCTGGCAGAAGATCTGACGATTCCTCTCTGCGGGCATAAACCAGCCCCGGACAAATGACAGTGTTACCTAAAGTTGCTGACATCACAGTTTCTGCACAACGACCTTACAGTGAATGCCGGCAGAAAACCCTCCTCAGGTCCACAGAGCTTCCCTTCAGGGGTTTGCGCTCTAAGTAAGCATGGACTAGACATTTGAAGAAAGCTTTCAACATGAAAAAATCAAAACAAGAAGGAAATGGGGGAAAATGCTACAATGTGGGAAGCACAGGAAAACTTTAATTAGAGATAGAGGAAAAAAAGATAAACATATCCAGGAAGCAAGAATCAGAGGCTATGAAAAGGGAATATTATGAAAGAGTTGGGAAAATCCAAAATATGATAGCAGAAATAAAGTATTCAGTCAATAGATTGGATAACAAATTTTTAAAAATCTCACATAAAGTAGAGCAAAAAGATGAAAAAAGACCAAGTATGAAAGAGAAAAGATTTTTTTTAATCCTGTAGATTTAACCCAGGAGGTCCACCATCTAACAACTACAAGTTCGAGTGGGGGAGGGGTGGGGGAAGAGAGGAAGAGAGGAGAAAATGCAAGGGAAGAAATAGGAGAACAAGATTATCCAGGTTGAAAGTGCACAGGGTGCCCAGGGTAATTAATTTAAAAAGACTCAGACCAAGACACATCATTGTGAAATTTCAAAAAATGGGATGTGAAGCGAAGATTCTAAAAGTTTCCACAGAGGAAGAAAAAAAAATCTTTTTAGATTTTTAGCAGATTACATACAAAATATCTGGAATCAGAAAATGATTTGACTTTTTAACAGCAGTGCTAGAAGTTTAAAAACACTAATTTTTTAACTTCTTTTTTAAAATTCTGAAGAAAAATTATTTCCAATCTGGAACTATGTCTAGCCAAGCTACAGGTGGAGGAAGGGCGTTTTCAGATAAGCAAGTTCTTAGAAAGTTTACCTCTCAGACATCGTTGTCAAGAAGTGGCTCTGTTCCGCCAAAATAAGATTATAAATGAGGAGAGGGGATCTAGGAAACAGGAGCTCCAGCCTAGATGAGAGGCACTGAATGATGGTGACAAGCTTTCGGTCAACTGTGTGACATATCATAGTGCCCCAGTTACTTTATTGCCTCTCAGCTCTAAATCCACCCTTCTGCCCTTGTTTGTGCTATGGGAGAGGGATCCTGTAAACATTTCCCCTTTGCCAGCCGTCCCAATGGCAAGCCTTGTCAGTCACGGGCATGGGAAGACACTGCAAGAGGAAAGGGTTTGCTAGGGGTTCAGGCTTTGTTTTTCTCGTTTTGGTGGAGAGGCTGCCAGCAGGACCCCAGGGGGCAGTTTTCCTGTGAGTTTCATTGGCAGATCAGTGGTATCTTCTGCCCATCAGCCCAGACTCAGCGCTCGTTGACTCTACCACCACCCCATAGGCTGCAGTCTCAGCCTTGGGCCTGCCTTGGTGCCCTCCTTCCATCCTAGAGGCAGCAGCTGCTCCCTACACCTGCTGTTCCTGCATTCTCCAGTGTCTGCTTTATGCCCCTGAGAAGTTCATTACTTAATTATTAGTTAATAATTCTTTCTGTTAAATTTTCCCTGTTAGTATTACTGTTAGGATTCTGTCTCGACGTCCCCGACTGATATACATAGTACTGTAAACACCGACACATTGTTCTGTCAAGATGTATGCTGTGATGGCCTTGGGACGATGGAAAGGGGACATAGGTGTGGATGGATGTGTGAGGGGGTATTATGTAGGAGAGCCAGCTCCTCTGTGATGAGAAGTCAGTGGATTACTCTGCTGGTTTTTACGTCTCTCAGTGCTACAGCAGCCCTCCTTCTCCTGGGGGAATATGGTTCAAGACCCCCAGCGGGTGTCTGAAACCACGGATAACACCAAACCCTATCTACATATACTATGCTTTGGTCTGATAATCTAGATGGCAACTCAGTGATTGACAAATGGGCAGCAAGTGCAGCATGGAGACGCTGGTCAAAGGGATGACTCACGTCCGGGGTGAGACGGCCCGGTATGGCGCGGGACTTCGTCAGGCCACTCAGAACACTGTGCACTCTTACCTTAGGAATCGCTCATCTCCGGAACTTTCCATTTAACATTTTGAGGCTGCCGAAAGCAAAACGGCCAATGGGGGCACAACTTACTTTACTTTTCAATTGTTTGATGCATTATTTCATCTTTTAATTTAGTTTATTCATGAGAGCTAAAATGTGGAAACGGCTCAAATGTCCATCAACAGATGGACGAGCAAAATGTGGTCTATCCACACAATGGAATATTTTTCAACCTTAAAAAGACGGATATCCTGCCGGGCGCGGTGGCTCAAGCCTATAATCCCAGCACTTTGGGAGGCCGAGGCAGGAAGATCACTTGAGGTCAGGAGATCGAGACCATCCTGGCCAACACGGTGAAACTCCATCCCTACTAAAAATACAAAAATTAGCCGGGCGTGGTGGCGGGCACCTGTAGTCCTAGCAACTCTGAATGCTGAGGCAGGAGAATCGCTCTAACCCAGGAGGCAGAGGTTGCAGTGAGCTGAGATCCTGCCACTGAACTCTAGCCTGGCCATCAGAGTGAGACTCTGTCTCAAAAAAAGAAAAAAGAAGAGACCAGCCTGGCCCTGTCTCTACTAAAAGTACAAAAATTAGCTGGGCGTGGTGGCACGAGCCTGTAATCCCAGCTACTTGGGAGGCTGAGGCAGCAGAATCGCTTGAACCCAGGAGGCAGAGGTTGCAGTGAGCCAAGATCAGGCCATTGTATTCCAGCCTGGGCGACAGCCTAGACTCTGCCTCAGAAAAAAAAAAAAAAAAAAAAAAAACAAGAAAAGAAAAGAAAAAAGAAGTACTAGGGTAGGCAAATTCGTAGAGCCAGAAACCACAGTGGGGGTTACTGGGGCTGGGGAAGATGCACAATGACTGTTGAATAGGTATAGAGTTTCAGTTTGGGAAGGTGAAAAACACCTGCCGATGGAGAGTGGTAATGGTTGCGCAGCAATGTGAATATATTTAATATCACTAGCTGTACACTTAAAAATGGTTAAAATGGCAAATTTTATGTTTTTTTTTTTTACCACAATAAGAAAAGGAATTTAATAAAATTGGTGCATTTGAAATGTAGGTCTCTGCTACAAAGTAAACTAAACATTAGCTTGAGAAAGGTATTTTGGAAATTTCATTTTCTTTAACTTAATTTATTCCTAACTTTGTCTCATGTAGTAAATGCCCCCTACCTTGCCTCTGTTATTTCAAACATTATTTATACTCGAGAAAAATACATGAACATCAAAGAGCAGCTTTCAATATGGCATTCTGAAAGGAGATGTCAGATTTCATTCGGGGAAGGTTCGAGGACCTACTGCATATCAGCCCTGCTAGGCACAGGGCAAGGAGAGACAAATAATATTTCCTTAAAGTATCTCCCACAATCTAATAGGAGATACAGACAGGAAGAAAGAAGGGGCCTGCAATCTCGTGGCATCCGAGGTGAGCACTCAGTGGGCAGAGGACACAGCAGGGCTAGGAGAGCACCTCTCAGCTTGGTAGAGAGGACCTTGGGGCCAGCACCACAGAGTGTGGGGACGAGGTCTTCAAAGGCGACTGACAGTTTATCGTGTAGCCACAGGAACGAGGGTGAAGCTGAGCCTGCCCACCATCTTTTGAACACCTGCCCCATATGCCTGCTTCCATATCTGTCATTACTGCAGATTAGCTGCTCTCCAAGTTGCATTTCCCTGCTATGCTGTGTGATTTGGATTAATGGGGGCAGGCATTCAATGCTTTCTCTAAGGATCCTTCCCCTGCTGGAGGCTGGAGGAAGCGCCCGGTGTCTTGGGACATCTTCAGGGCACTCAGTCTCACTGGGGTGACAGATCTTATCAGCAAAGACTTACCCAAAAGGACGAAGAGTGCTTGGGAGAGTGGGCTGGGCTTGGGCAGTGCTTCATTCTGTTTTGTGCTGCTATAATGGAATACCACAGGCTGGCTAGTTTATAAAGAAATAAAATGTATTGCTCGCAGTTCAGGAGTCTGGGAAGTCCAATATCAAGGGGGCAGCATCTGGAGATGCGTCATCCAGCAATGGGAGGCAGAAGGGCACAGGAGCGCCTCCAGAGAGCCAGAGCGCAAGGGGGGTATGCTCCCTTTACACCAGACACACATCTGCAATCATGGTGTGGTCCTGCCCTTGAAGGGAAAATATTCTATAACAGAAGTATTATTCGTTGTCCCTGAGCCCATCTGGGTCTACCTGAACTTGTCATTTTCATAAGAAGGCCGTGTTTTGACATAAGTGAGTAAGGAATTCTAGCAGCCTCAGGTCACACGGAATGCCTGTATACGCTTGTCAGCACCCATTACAACTCCTTTAATCCTCAGCGTGTGAAGGAAGGAGATTTTTCTCTGACAGCCTCCTGTTTGAGGAACGTTGCTGACTGGTGACATGGAGGAGCACTCACCGAGAGAGAAGGGGTTGATTTTATCACCGAAAGCCCAGCTCTGTGGTACATTCTAGAAGCTCTCAACATCTAGGTGAGTTTTACTCAAAGACTTTTCTGTGAAAATGGAAACCTGAAATGAGAGATGGTTGTTTAAATTCTCATTCTTCTTTCCCCTTCTCTCCCCCAGTCTCATGGTGCGCACCAGAAGCTTCTCCGTCCTATTGAATCTAATGAGAACATCACGTGGGCAAGCGTTCAGTTAACACCCAAAAAGAGCTGCAGCCACAGACTGGCACTGCATCAGGAAAGGCAGACGGGAACACATTCCAGTGAAATGCAGGCACTTAGAGACACGAGGCAAAAAAGATTTTAAAGGGTTTTGTGTCAGAGATAACAGAAAATGCTTAATTACTTTTTGGAGTTTGTTTTTCTAAATAACAGCTTTCTGGAAAACTCACTTTTTTTTTTCTTTTTTGAGATGGAGTCTTGCTCTGTCACCTAGGCTGGAGTGCAATGGCGTGGTCTCAGCTCACTGCAACCTCCGCCTCCCGGGTTCGAGTGATTCTCCTGCCTCAGCCTCCTCAGTAGCTGGGATTACAGGTGCCCGCCACCATGCCCAACTAATTTTTGTATTTTTAGTAGAGACGGGGTTTCACTATGTTGGCCAGGCTGGTCTCAAACACCTGACCTCGTGATCTGGCTGCCTTGGCCTCCCAAAGTGCTGGGATTCACAGGCGTGAGTCACCGTGCCCAGCTGGAAAATTAACATTCTTATCAGTAAAAGAACCTGCTTTAAGTTATTTAATGTTTGGAGTCATATTATTATTTTTATTATTATTTTTTGAGACTGAGTCTCACTTTATCACACAGGCTGGAGTATAGCAGTACAATCTCGGCTCACCGCAACCTTCGCCTCCTGGGTTAAAACGATTCTTGTGCCTCAGCCTCCCAAGTAACTGGGATGACAGGCGCCCACCGCCACACCCGGCTAATTTTGTATTTTTAGTAGAGACGGGGTTTCACTATGTTGGCCAGGCTGGTCTCAAACTCCTGACCTTAAGTGATCTGCCCACCTTGGCCTCCCAAAGTGCTGGGATTACAGGGATGAGCCACTGTGCCTGACCTGGAGTCGTATTATTTATAAAAGCAATAAATAATATAAAATGGTAACCTTAAAGAGGAAACATTTCACTATAGCAAACATATCTGAATTTTGACTCCCTAAGCATACCAGGATTTCCCCCATCTGGTCCTTCTCTATATATCCATATTATTTGTAGTTTTGATTATATGAAATATATGAATGGCCAGGTGCAGTGGCTCACACCTGTAATCATAGCACTTTGGGAGGCCGAGGCGGACGATCACGAAGTCAGAAGATCAAGACCATCCTGGCCAACATGGTGAAACCCTGTCTCTACTAAAAATACAAAAACTAGCCGGGCATGGTGGCTCGTGCCTGTAATCCTAACTACTCCAGAGGCTGAGGTGGGAGAATCACTTGAACCAGGGAGTTGGAGGTTTCAGTGAGCTGAGATCGTGCCTCTGCACTATAGCCTGGCATCAGAGCAAGACTCCAATTCAAAAAAAAAAAAAAAAAAAAAAAAAAAAAAAAAAAAAAAAAAAAAAAAAAAAAAAAAAAAAAGAAATATTATATGAAATATTTCTACACTTTACTATCATGCCCTTTAAAACATTTTTAAAGCCTAAAGGAAGGGGCTGCCATCCTGTTTCTCCCTTTGTTAAAGTTGCTAAGATTAATTTGATATTGATCGACTGAGATAGGGTCTTACTCTGTCATGTAGGCTGGAGTACAGCGGCTCGATCATAACTCACTGCTGTGACCCACAACTCCTGGGTTCAAGCCATCTTCAGGCCTCAATGTCCTAAGTAGCTGGGACCATAGGCGTGTGCCACCATGCCCAGCAAATTTTTAAAAAATTTTTTGTAGAGATAGGGTGTCACTGGTCTTGAGATCAATGGTCTTGCCCAGGCTGGTCTTGAACTCCAGCGTGGAGCTCAAGTGATCCTCCTTCCTCTGCCTCCCAAAGTGCTGGGGATACAGGTGTGAGCCACCGCACCTGGCTTAATTGAATGTTTATTAAGAACCACCAATGAAATATATGTTGATGCTAATCTGTGGAATGGGTTAAAGGGTACAAAAAAAAAAAAGCAACCCCAAGACAAACAGGCTTTTGTGGATTTTTTTCTCCAGAAATGGGGAAAACAATATCCTTCATTCATTCATACTTATTCACTGGATTAAATGTTACTTGGATACCTACAGTGGAATAGGTGTGCATAGGGACACTCAGTGCCTGCCCAGGGAGCTCACTGTCCACCAGGAAGGCACCTAGCACATACAGCATCAGGCGACGTGGCGGGAGCGACACAGACTAAGTTCCACGGGGTACAGAGGACAAAGAGCCGAGTTCAGCCACAGTGACCTGGGAAAGATTGTGGAGGGTCTGGATTTTAAATTGGAGTTGGGGAACAGACAGAGAAAGAGAAAACATTTTATTGTCAGGGATGAAAGAAGGGAAGTCACCAGGGAAGGGAACTGTTAAGAATGTGGGAAGAACAGTGAGCAGCCTCTCATGAGGGGTGACCCGGCAACGGGGCAGGCCCACTGCTGAGAGCCCGTCAGGGAGGGCCTCACAACTTTGCTTAAATGGGAATTCACAGGTGGCTTCGATTAGGTGAGTGACTTCAAGAGGGGGCTTTAAAGCATGAGTCTGAATAGCGGTGTTCAAGATAGGCTGGATGGGGGCCAGCCTGCCCAGAGAGTGCAGGGGACAGCCCAGGGAGCCAGTGGCAGAAACTGAAAGGAAGAGCCACCGGTGGAGAGGCTGGGACGGAAGAACAAAGGGATTTGGGATTGCAGGCAAGGGAGAAGTGCACGGGTTATTCTGGGGTTTTGAGTTTGGGGTGATGAAATGGAAGGAGCACGGTCAGGAGCAGGCCCAGTGTGTGGCCTGTCCTCGATCTGGCTGCATGCCATGTCTGGGGTCCAGGTGGCCCCGGGTGCAATGCAGAGCTCAAAGGAAGGAGGGAAGAGGCTGGAGTTGATCACAAGAGACACAGACCCAGAGGTGGATGGGATCTCCCAAGCACGACGCCTAAAGGGGAAAGAACGAAGGACAGAACTTCTGGGAGCGCCCACATTGAGGGAGAAGTGAAAGAGGAAGAGACAAGGAAGGCAGGGCTAGGGGCTGGAGGTCAGCAAATGCACTGCCGTGAGGTCGGGGCAAATAGGGAGTGGCTGTGTCAGGTGCACTGCGGCCAACCTGGACGCTGAGCTCAAAACACAGACCAGGCGTTTGAGGAAGAAACGGTGCCCCGTTCTGAGAGCTTTACTGGTGAAAGGGGAAGAAGCAGTGAGAACTCGATTTCCCTTTTGAGGCTGTCCTAGAACGTGGCATTTCAGTTGTCACAGGGCAGTTCCTTTGGACCCATATTTCTTCCCAAATAGTCTGTGGAGGGGTGGGGGCTGGAGTCACTGGCGCCCAGCCCTTTGTGCTTCCCCACAGGCAGTGTGGGCCCATCAGCTGCCTCTCTTCACCACACAATGCAGATTCCATGCGTCTGTAGAAGTGGATTTCCCCGGGATTATAGACATTTAACAGGAATTGGGTAAGAAAAAGCTCAGATGTTAACGCCCAAGCCAAAAGAGAAAAGGACAGAACCCTGAGTCCAGACTCCTCTGGCTAGGGCTGGCCACTGCGCTCACCGTGTTTGCTTCTGGGTGTCAGTGGAAGCTCTTTCCCCTCCCCTGCCATCCCTAACATCAGCCAACATTGGGCCACTTAAATCCAAAATGCCACATGCCCCAAAGGTAACAGGTTGAATGAATCCCAGAGTTGGAAGGAGACTTAGAGGTAACTTAGATTATATAACAGGGGTTGCCAGGCCATCCCACCGCTGCCCTTTTTTGGGTACAGAAGGACTGGTCACTGGGCACGGTGGCTCACGCCTATAATCCCAGCACTTTGGGAGGCCGAGGCAGGCAGATCACCTGAGGTCAGGGTTTGAGATCAGCCTGGCCAGCATGGTGAAAGCCCATCTCTACTAAAAATACAGAAATTAGCCAGCTGTGGTGGCAGGTGTAATCCCAGCTACTCCAGAGTCTGAGGCAGAAGAATTGCTTGACCCCGGGAGGCAGAGGTTTCAGTGAGCTGAGATCGTGCCACCACACTCCAGCCTGAGTGACAGAGTGAGACTCCAGCTCAAAAAAACAAACAAAAAAAAGTACTGGTACGCAGCCACGCACATGGGTCCACTTATTAACTGTGGCCACTTTTGTTTGACAGTTGTAGAATTTAGCAGTAGCATCGGAGACTATTTGGCTCACAATATCCAAAATATTTATTATCCAGTCCTTTACAGAAAAGGTTTGCAGAGCCCTGGATCATACACTGGCTTGCCAGCTAGCTGGGCCTTTACTATGAGCAGACAGGCCTTTCTCTTTCAACTGGGTGTTTTTAAAAAGCACCAAGAATACTTTTTGGAAGTCAGAGTTTTCTATCAAGTGGCTTTGGCTGGATTCCAGATCATTTTTATCCATTTGGCCGTGGAGCTGGATGGGCACATGGTATAAAAACAATTCTCAGACCTCTTGTTTCTGTTCAATCCCCGTCCTTTTAACCAGCACAATGAAAGTGCTTCGGTCAGCAGGGTCAGGCAGGATAACCAGAGCGAAATGTGAAAACGAGATCAGAGGCTGTGATCAGAGGCTGGGACGTGTGCTGAATTCACTCTAATCACGTGGTACGAGCTAAGGCCACCATTTACCAGAAACCGTCCAGCTTTGGGAGGCTTGGAATAGATGACAACTGCATTTTAAAACGTGTTCAAGTAAATGAAGCATAGCCGTTTTGCAAAACAGGGAAGCAAAGCTGAAAACCAGCTGAAAGAGCTTTCGAGTTTTCATATGCGTATGTTCCTAAGGGATCTTGGTTACTTTTGTTCTGAAGTGAGGGGCGAAGTGGTTTCCTTTTACCGGCGTAAGAATGTCAGGGCCTTTTGATTTCGGAGAGATATACAAATGAAAGTCAGTGAACATTTACAGGGTGAGTCCACCAACCTATCATGAATTTACCTGGGTAAAACTAGGTGAAAAGTCCTCCTGCATGGGGAAAGGGGCACTTGTGAGCTGCCAGTCGGGGAGGAATCAGCACAGGCTTTTTGGAAAGTGGTTTGGCAATATGCATCAAAACCCTTAACAGAGTCCATGTCCTTCGCCCAGGCATCCCGCTCCTAGGAGTCCGCCCTGAAGAAGTAACCAGATATGTGGAGAATGATTACATACAACAAGCGTTATTTAACATAGCCCCAAATCGGAAATAATATCAATGTCCAACAGTCTTCAACAGCTGAGTTCTGCATAAACAAGATGTCGTACATATATAACGTGGAATAACACGAGGCCTTTGAAACTATGACTTTGAAGAAAACATAACTTGGAGAAATGTTCATAATCTATTAAGTCTAAAAAATCGGGATAAGTATACAGCATGATCCTAATTTCATGTAAGTATACACTTAGAAGATACCACAAATAAAATAAATCCACCTGTGAGCAGAGGTTACCTCTGAGCGATAAGATGAAAATATGTAGAACTGGTATTCATGTTTTGGTGTTTGTACTTTTATTATAAGGTGTCTTGACTTGGTGTTTGTTTTTTTCCCTTCACTTGAGATTTCTTGGACTTCTGAATCTATGGATAGGATCTTTTGTCAATTCTGGCAGATTCTCAGCTCTAATCTTTTCAGGTATTGTCTCTCTACTCCCTCTCTTCTCCTTTATTTCTAATATGTTGATTAGACACATGTGAGACCTTCTCTTGCCATTCTTCATGTCTCTGAACCTCTTTTTCATACCTGTCACTTCTCGGCTCACTGCAACCTCTGCTTCTTGGGTTCAAGTGATTCTCCTGCCTCAGCCTCCCCGGTAGCTGGGATTACAGGTACCCACCACCGTGCCTGGCCAATTTTTGTATTTTTAATAGAGACGGGGTTTTACCATGTTGGCCAGGTTGATTCCTGACCTCAGGTGATCTGCCTGCCTCAGCCTCCCAAAGTGCTGGGATTATAGGCATGAGCCACTGCACCCAGCCTCTTCAGCTATATTTTTTAGTTCACCAATTCTTTGTCTGTGTGTTAAATCCCTCCATTGAGTTTTAAATTTCAATTATTATTACCATTTTTTAATTTCTAGAACTTCTATTTGGTCGTTATTTATTATTTCTTATTTACTTCACATATTTCTAATCTTGTTTTTTGGTTCTTTAAATGTTTACATTCTGTGTCTGGTAATTCTAAAATCTGATGTCTTTGTAGGTCTATTTCTACTGTCTCTTGTTTCTGTTTATTCTCTCTCATAGGGCCTCATTGCTTTGT
>NW_016107519.1:2946186-2962284 GCF_001604975.1 Cebus imitator | reverse complement strand
AGAGACGGGGTTTCACCATGTTGACCAGGATGGTCTCGATCTCTTGACCTCGTGATCCACCCGCCTCGGCCTCCCAAAGTGCTGGGATTACAGGCTTGAGCCACCGCACCCGGCCGCATGTAATGAGTTTTTATCTGTAAGCTGTGTAAGGGAAAATTTTAAAAATGACGTTTTTCTTGCTGCTGAAAGGGAAAAAGGCCATTATTCCTTCAATTGCTGCTCACTGTAAGAGCGTGCAGGGCTTCTTTGAGACACAGGATGAAGATGATTCCTCTGGGGAGGATTGGCAGGTGCTTCTCCCAGGTTGGAGACATCTTAAACCCAGCTGTCACCTTGAAGGGATTTTATCCGACTAGTTGTGTGAACTCAGGCTGAAAATGTGCATGAGAAGTAGCGTATGGTTATAAGTTATGTGGGGCATGCTGACCCCTTTCACTGAACACCACAGGTTAAACAGGCAGTTTCTTGCAGTTTTAGGAGGTAGTGATTACTGGTTCATTTCTTTTTTTCTCTAATTTTTAAGTTGAGTGCACAGTCCTTTGGGATGTCAGCCTTTGGGTGGCTAGTAGACTCTTTGGGTGAACCCTGGACTTTACCTTGACCACTGTGCCCCACGGAGCCATGAAAACTGAAGCTCAAGTTCATCCTCAACTCCTTTCGTTTCCTCCGTGTTGCACAGTGACCACGAGAGGTCATCTTACAGGATCATCTTCCATTTATATCCAGCTTCTGACCCTTCCCACCACCTCAACTGCTACCTCCGTGCTGGGCCACCACCAGGCCCAACCTAGATGGCCATGCCAGCCTCCTACGCAGCCTCCATGCTCCTTCCCTGCCCTCTCATGGTCTGCTCTCAGCACGGCAGCAAGAGTGGCCCTTTCATAAGTCAGAGGATACCACTTATCTGCCCAAATCCCCGGAAGCTTCCTCATTTCACTCGGTGCAAACGTGAAGTTTTACAGAGTGACCCGTGAGCAGGGCCTCCCCACCACTGCCCCCTCCAGCCTTGGTAGCCGCCGCTGCCCCTTGCTCACATGCTCACGCCAGGTCATCTCCATGCAGGCCTCACTCTTCATTCGCGACAGACCTCACCTCCTTCAAAGCTGTCCTTCAATGTTGCTTTTACAGTGAGGCCTACCCAGCTGGGGTCTTCTTTTCTTTCCTGATTTTTTTTCTTTTTTAGCGGCAGGGTCTTGCTCTGCCACCCAGTCTGGAGTGCCGTGGTGTGATCACAGCTCACTGCAGCCTTGGACTGCTGGACTCCAGCGATCCTCCCACCTCAGTCTCCTGAGTAGTTGGGACCACACACCTGGCTAGTTTTATTTCTTGTACAGATGGGATCCTACTATGTTTCCCAGGCTAGTCTGGAACTCCTGGGCTCAAGCCATCCACCTGCCTCAGCCTCCCAAACTGTCGGGATTACGGGTATGACCCACTGTGAGCAGCTCAAATTTTATTTTCAATAAAAAATATTTATTTTCCATATTTGTTTGTTTGCCAAGAATTAGGCAGTTCTACCTGAAACTCTGCTGGTGGGAGTGTAAAATGGTATAAACCCATCTGGCCAAATGTCTTTTTTTTTTTTTTAAAGATGGAGTTTCACCATGTTGGTCAGGCTGGTCTTGAACTCCCGACCTCAGGTGATCCACCCACCTTGGCCTCCAAAGTGCTTAGATTACAGGCGTGAGCCACCACGCCTGGCTGGTGAAATGTTTACTTAAAAAGTTACGTATGTATTCACCACACAGCTCAACCACTGTGCTCTCACACCTGACACCATGCATCTCCATAGAGACTTGTGGAAATGCTCCCACTAGCCCAAACTGTGATGGCCAATGTTATGTGTCAACTCGACTGGGCCAAGGGGTGCCCAGACATTTGTTGGAACCTGATCCTGGGTATGTGTGAGGGTGTCTCTGGATGAGATGAACGTTTGGATCTGAGAGTGCGTGAGGCAGACAGCCTCCCTGACGTGGCAGGACCCTGGCAATCAGCAAAAGGCCTGAGGAGATCGAAGCCTGGCCCGGCCCTTCTGCCAGCAAGAGGAAATTCCTCCAGCCTGACTGCCTTCAAGCAGGGACAACATTTTTTTCCCTAATTTCAGATTCCAACTGAAATATCAGCTCTTCCTGAGTCTGAAGCCTACAGGTCTTCAGACTAGAATCACAACATTGGCTCTCTTGGGTCTCCAGCCTCCATAATCACATGAGCCATTTCCTCAGAATAAATCTCTATCTGTCCACCTACCCAGCCACATCCTACTGATCCTGTTCTCTGGAGAGCCCTGACTAATGTACTACCCAAAAGCTCGTGAGCAGGTAAATGCACACACAGTGGGACTCCCAGCAATGAAAAGGGACAGATGGCTGCAATCTGCAGCAGCAGAGACAACTCTTGGAAACATCAGTTGAGTGAAAAAGGCAGCCACAGAAGAGTCCATCCAGTATAGTCTCATTTACATGAGATTCCAAAAAGGCTATAGTGTCCAAAAGCAGGTCAGTGTCCAAAAGATTGCCTGGGCTTGACAGTGAGGGAGAATGGACAAGGAGCACACGGAAACTTTCAGCGTGACAAAAAATGTTCTTGATTTGATTGTGGTGATGACTACGTACATATTTGGCATACACATTTGGGAAAAGTCAGAAAAAAATGAGAGAAAAGAAAAGAAAAAGGAAAAAAAAAAGCCAAGCACAGTGGCTCCCATCTGTAATCCCAAGACTTGGGAGGCCAGGGTGGGAGGATCACTTAAAACCAGGAATTCAGGATACACGCCTGTAGTCCCACCTGCTTGAGAGGTCTAGACAGGAGGACCTCCCAAGTAGATGGGACTCAAGTATTTGCTTTTGCCCGGGACATCAAGGCTGCAGTGATTGTTGCCGCTGCAGTCCAGCCTGAATAACAGAGAGAGACCTTGTCTCTTAAAAAAAAACCAAAAAACTGGCCGGGTACGGCGGCTCACACCTGTAATCCCAGCACTTTGGGAGGCTGAGGCAGGTGGATCGCTGGGGCTCAGGAGTTTGAGACCAGCCTGGCCAACATGGCAAACCTCATCTCTACCAAAAATACAAAAAGCTAGCCGGGTATTGGTGGTGCACACTTGTGTTCTCAGCTACTTGGGTGGCTGAGGTGGGGGATCTGTTGAGCCCGGGAGATTGCAGTGCGCCATGTTAGCACCACCGCACTCCAGCCTGGATGACATGGTGAGACCTTGTCACAAAAGGAAATAAATAAATAAAACAAAAAAAAATTTTTTTTAAACAAAACAATTCTCTAGCCCTGGCAAAGGACTAAACTTTTCTTTGATGTGCCAATCTGTGTCAGATGAAGTTCCAGCCAGAATCCACTGTTTCATTCATTCACCCATTTATGCATTTGATCACTTATTAAGTGCCTACCACGTGCTAAGCCGTGGTCCAGGCGGATTCAGTCCCAGCCTAGCGGAGCGTAGATGAGCATGGAGGTCTTCGCTAGGTCCACTTTCGAGCTCTAGGCAGTAAAGCCAATGGTCCCCATCCTCCCAATCCTCATCTTTTATGGAAATGAGATCCTGCCATGTGAAGTGTCTGACTCAGAAGGTAACACAAGTCAGAGAAGGGGCTGGTGTTAGAACTTGGGAAATTCTTGGCTCTTGGTCTTCTACAGTGGACATCACACTTACTCACGTGCAATTACTTGGATGTCTGAGTTGAGCTTGGTTTGCATATTTCACAAAAACTCTGGAGGCCACCATCTAGGTTTGTACAAATGAACACCAAGAAAAGCAGCCGAAAGCTGGGTGTGGTGGCTCATGGCTGCCATCCCAGCACTTTGGGAGGCCAAGGCGGGTGGATCACGAGGTCAGGAGCTCGAGACCAGCCTGGCCATTATGGCGAAACTCTGTCTCTACTAAAAATACAAAAACTAGCTGGGTGTGGTGGTGCACACTCTGGAGGCTGAGGCAGAAGAATTGCCTGAACCCCAGAGGAGTGGTTGCAATGAGCTGATATTGCGCCACTGCACTTCAGCCTGGGTGACAGAGTGAGACTCTGTTTCAAAGAAAAAAAAAAAGCAGCTGAAGCCTCCAAGCTGTGTTCTGGTAGGTAGGGAATGCTCTGTCTTAAGACAGAGGGTGCTTAGAAACCAGCTTTAATTGCATGAGGTCTTGAACACAATTGAATAAGGAAGAACTGTTTTCAACCTTAGCTAGATTTGTCAATCAGATTCCAAAATCTTAGTCTCTTACCCATACCAGCCTCATCTTGGTCCGATAACGCAGTCATAAAAGATACCATCTTGGCAGCCAGCGTTTGATAGTGATCTTACTTTCGCAGTCATGGAATTCGTTTTTTAACTATGCTTTCAGTAACATTAAAATCACTTCCCAGATTTGAGAACTCGTTACCAAATAAACCGTTGATCCACAGAATCAATCAGTTGAATTTTGTCAAATATGCTGTACTTAAAATGAATTTTAAATAGAAATTTGTTTTCTTGTTGAGGATTTTAGGTTGCAGTCTTATGGATGACAGAGGCAGTGCCCCGCTGAAGTGCATGACCCACACCCTAAGAGGGGACACTTCCCTGAATAGCTTTTCTTACCACACTGTTTCCTCATTCCTACCTGAGCTGCCTTACCAAAGCCAACTGTCCTGACATGCCCAGCAGAGCTGGAGGCGGCCTGTTTCGTACATCGCTAATGAGCCAATTAAATCTTTAAAACTCAATTTGTCAAAATTTAGTTCTTTGGTGTCAGATACCAATACCATAGGGAAGTTGTGTTCATTACCTGAGCTTAAGTACACAGAACAGCGGGAGGGAAAAAACACGCAGGGCAGCCGGGCGCGGTGGCTCAAGCCTGTAATCCCAGCACTTTGGGAGGCCGAGGCGGGTGGATCACGAGGTCAAGAGATCGAGACCATCCTGGTCAGCACGGTGAAACCCTGTCTCCACTAAAAATACAAAAAAAAAAATTAGCTGGGCATGGTGGTGTGTGCCTGTAATCCCAGCTACTCAGGAGGCTGAGGCAGGAGAATTGCCTGAACCCAGGAGGCGGAGGTTGCAGTGAGCCGAGATCGCGCCATTGCACTCCAGCCTGGGTAACAAGAGCGAAACTCCGTCCCCCCAAAAAAAAAAAACAAAAAAACACGCAGGACAAGTTATGAGGTGGAGGGCTGCCTGCGCTCCACACTCCTGCAACTTGGAAACTCATTTAACCTGGTTCAAGAGATTTTCTAGAGCTTGATTTCTAGTCCCCTCATCTTCTCACAGGTCTAGGGGTGAGGCTGAAGGATCCAACCTCCTATTTACCTGGTCTTTCTGGTGACAAGCCCCATGCTGAAGCTATCTAAGGGTTCACCCTAAGTCACCTCAGTAGCATAAACTCAGAAGTGATCAATATGAATAACAAGCCTTCATTATGAATAACAAAAGACTCTGCTGTCACTCAGGAAATGTCAAGGGCTTTAGGGGCTCTGTGCTAGGAACCAGGGTCAAAGACCAAATATATTTCTCTTATTGTACCCTAGCATCTTCAGGGGCTCAAGGTGGTATCTTATTGTGGTTTTGATTTGCATTTTCCCCAATGATTAGTGATGTTCAGCATCTTTTGTGCTTATTAGCCATTTGTATGTCTTCTTTGGAGAACTGTTTATTCAAGTCCTTTGCCCATTTTAAAATTGGGTTGTTTGGGTGAGGCGTGGTGGTTTATACCTGTAATCCCAGCAGTTTGGGAGGCTAAGGCGGGCGGATCACCTGAGGTCAGGAGTTCAAGACCAGCCTGGTTAACATGGTGAAACCCTGTCTCTACTAAAAATACAAAAATTAGTTGGGTGTGGTGGCACGTGCCTGTAATCCCGCTTATTTGGGAGGCTGAGGCACAAGAATCACTTGAGCCCAGGAGGCTGAGGTGGCAGTGAGCTGAGATCATGCCATTGCATTCCAGCCTGAGATCGTGCCCATTGCACTCCAAAAAAAAAAAACAATTTTTTTTTCTTTTGTCGTTGAGTTTTGGGTTTTTTGTTTTTTGTAGTTGAGGGTTTGTTGCTATTGTTGTTGTGTTGTTTATATAGTCTGACTATTAAACCCTTAAGAGATATATGATTTACAAATGTTTTCTCTTATTCTGTGGTCTGCCTTTTCCCTCTGTTGATAATGTCCTTGGTACACGATAGTTTTTACTTTTGGTGAAATTTGTCTATTTTTGTTGTTGTTGCCTGTGCTTTTGGTGTTTTAGCCAAGAAACCACCAGTGCCAAATCCAGTGTCTTGAAGCTTTTCCCCTGTTTTACACTAAGAGTTTTAGTTTTAGCTTTATATTTAGGTCTTTAATCATTTTTTTTTTTTTTTGACAAATCTTCGCTCTGTTACCAGGCTGGAGTGCAGTGGTGCGATCTCAGCTCACTGCAACCTCTGCCTCCCAGGTTNAGTTGGAGTCTTGCTCTGTCACCAGGCTGGAGTGCAGTGGCATGATCTTAGCTCTGCAACCTCTGCCTCCTGGGTTCAAGCGATTCTCCTGCCTCAGCCTCCCAAGTAGCTGGGACTACAGGCACGTGTCCCCACGCCTGGTTCATTTTGTATTTTTTTAGTAGAGAGGGGCTTTCACCATGTTGGCCAGCATGGTCTTGATCTCCTGACCTGGTGATCCACCTGCCTCAGCCTTCCAAAGTGCTGAGATTATAGGAGTGAGCCACCGTGCCTGGCCTGGCTGTCATTTTTTTCAGCCTGGTTTATTCTTCCTCAAGCAGACCTGCAAGCTGTTTTTGTTAAAGGTGCTTTTGTGATGTTTAGGACTGCTGTGTATGGTTGTGCAGGTTGTTGACTGTGCATCTTTGGCATGACAGTGGTTTTTGTGGATTGTGGTCCATGGATCAGGAGCAATGGTATCACCTGGGAGCTTGTTAGAAATGCAGATTCCTGAGCTCTGCCCTGACCCACTGAAGCTGAAGCTCTGGGGATGGGGCCCAGGAATCTTTTTTCTTTTCTTTCCTTTTTTTTTTTTTTTTTGAAATGGAGTCTTGCTCTGTCACCCAGGCTGGAGTGCAGTGGTGCGATCTCAGCTCACTGCAACCTCTGCCTCCCAGGTTCAAGTGATTCTCCTGCCTCAGCCTCCCAAGTAGCTGGGATTACAGGCGCGTGCCACCACACCCAGCTACGTTTTGTATTTTTAGTAGAGATGGGGTTTCACCCTGTTGGCCAGGATGGTCTTGATCTCTTGACCTCATGATCTGCCTGGCTCATTCTCCCAAAGTGCTGGGATTGCAGGTGTGAGCCACTGTTCCCAGAATTTTTTTTTTTAGGCAAGAGTTTCCCTCTGTCACCCAGATTGGAGTGCAGTGGCACCATATCTTGGCGCCACTGCAACCTCTACCTCCCGGGTTCAAGCAATTCTTCTGTATCAGCCTCCCGAGTAGCTGGGACTATAGGCGCCTGCCACCAAGCCCAGGTAATTTTTGTATTTTCAGTAGAGTGAGGGTTTCACTATGTTGGCCAGGCTGGTCTCGAACTCCTGACTTCAAATGATCCACCCATCTTGGCCTTCCAAAGTGTTGGGATTACAGGCATGAGCCACCGTGCCCAGCCTGGTCGTTCTGAGTTAATTTTTTGCCTATAGTGTGAGGTATCCACATTCTTTTGTGTGTGGATAGCCAGTTGCCCGGCACTATTTGTTGGAAAGACTGTCCTCTCTCCAGGGACTTTGTTTTGTTCACTGGCGTATCTGCAGTGCCAGCAGAGCACCTGGCACATAGAGTCTTAATAAGTGTTTGTTGAGTTACAGATAGATAAAATGAACTGTGCTCTTTCCAGACCTCTGCTGTTCCTCTTCCACAAAATAAGATCACTAGACGAGGCCAGCTCCAAGCCTCCCTCTAGCTCCTCTGTGACTTTTAACTCATGAAATGCTTTCCAGACTAGAAGGGAGCATTTGAAGGACTACTTGAGCTGGAGGAGAACGGAGATACCCAAATTTATTTTCAATACATTTTGTGTTGGAGGAGGGACATTGTAGGACATTTTCTCTCTTACCCCATTCTCAGTAGTGTTTTTCAGCTCAGATCCACAGGAAGGTCTCACAACCTGAAACTGCGTATCCAGGGCCTCCCCCAGACAGGAGCGTTTTTAAAGAGCACATTAGAAAGGCACACATTTTAATCTTTATATTTTCTGGGGGGTTTACACAAGAGCCACATTCTGCTTTCAATCCCATGTTCAGCTGAACATGAACATGAAGATAATGTCCTTTGATACACAACAGTATCAAAGGACATTTCATAGTAATTTTTAAAAATTGAAAGGAGGCCCACGGTTATCAAAGGTTTAAACTTCTTTTTTTTTTTTTTCTGAGACAGAGTCTCACTCTGTTGCCTAGGCTGGAGTGCAGTGGCACAATCTCAGCTCACTGCAACTTCTGCCTCCTGGGTTCAAGCAATTCCCCTGCCTCAGCCTCAGTTTTCTGAGTAGCTGGGATTATAGGCACCCGCCACCATGCCTGGCTAAGTTTTTGTAAGACAGGGTTTTACCATGTTGGCCAGTCTGGTTTCGAACACCTGACCTCAAGTGATCCACCTGCCTCAGCCTCCTAAAGTGCTAGGATTACAAGCATGAGCCACTGTGCCCAGCCTAAACTTATTCTTTTTCCTGTGATTGCCGTTCTGTTCATCTTGTTGTTATTTATTTATTTACCCATTTACTTCAAGGAAAAGCCATTTGGTACATTCTGAGATGTTTCTGCAGAAAAAATAATGATGTTCAAGAGGAAGAAAATAGAAAAATTAAATAAAGTGTAAAGTCTTGTATAGGCAAAGCCCTTATTTCCAAACAGATATTTAATATATGTTGGCTAACCTCAGGACTAGACCTGATAATTTTTAGTGTTTCTAATCTAAGGATCTCAAAAATATTTTATACATGTGAAATGTAAGATGCATTCGTTCATTTATTCAATGCATGCTTATGTGCTGGGCATGTGCACCTCCATGGTGTTGGGGAGAGAACAGTGAGCAAAACAGCTCAAGATTCCTGCCCACATCTTATACATAAGGTCTTATTTAAAGACACGATCAAAATGAAACAGATCTGTAGTGTGCTAGACGATGCCACTTGCTGTAGAAGAAAGGGTGCTGGGAAGAGGAGGACAAGGTGGGGAGGAGCTGCAATTGAAAACCGTGGGGTCGGCTGGGGGCAGCGGCTCCCGCCTGTCATCCCATCACTTTGGAAGGCTGGGGGGGTGGATCGCCTGAGGTCAAGAGTTTAAAAGCAGCCTGGCCAAAATGGTGAGACCTCATCTCTACTAAAAATACAAAAAAATCAGCTGGATGTGGTGGTGAGCTCCTGTAATCCCAGCTGCTTGGGAGGCTGAGGCAGGAGAATGGCTTGGACCCAGGAGGCGGAGGTTGTAATGAGCTGAGTTTGTGCTATTGCACTCCAGCCTGGGCAACAAGAGTGAAACTCCATCTCAAAATAAAATAAGATAAAACTGTGGGGTCAGGGAAGGCCCCGTTGAGAAGGTGACGATAGAGCAAAGCCCCAGTGAGAAGATGCAGCTATGGTGCTGTAGAAGGTGAAGGGGTGGTAGTGTGGCCCGGCAGGCTGAGGGGATCCAGCCCAGGGGTCCTGTGGGCCTCGGTGAATCCTGTGGCTTTTGCTTGGAGTGAGGTGGAAGCCTCCGGAAAGGTTTTTATCAGAGGAGAGGCACAATTTGGCTTCTTGCATGGGGAGTGGACTCTTGGGAGACAAGGGTCCTAGAGGAAACTGAGGAGAAATGATGGTACTTTAACCCCAGGCAGCAGGAAGAGCTGGACCCCGGAACAGCAGGCAGACAGACTGGCATGCTGAAGTTGTTTCTCTTGCTTGCCATTTTTCTCAACACTATAGTGTATCTACTGCTTGGCCAATTTTTTTTTTTTTTTTTAAGAGACAGAGTCTTAGTGCCGTGGCATGATCTTGGCTCACTGCAACCTCCGCCTCCTGGGTTCAAGCAATTCTCCTGCCTCAACCTCCTCTGTAGCTGGGACTAAAAGTGTGCGCCACCAAGCCCAGCTAATTTTTGTATTTTTAGTAGAGATGGGGTTTCACCACTTTGGCCAGGGTGGTCTCGATCTCTTGACCTCGTGATCCACCTGCCTCGGCCTCCCAAAATGCTGGGATTGCAGGTGTGAGCCACTGCCTGGCCAATATATGCATATTTTCAAGGAGATTTTTGTTTCATTTATCACGTGATGGCCAGTACAGCTGCCAGAGAAAGTAACTGAAGACAAGCAATTCTGCCATCGTTAGGAATTTATCATCAGTCACAGAGCATGTGATCAGGCTAAATATAGATTTCAGAATTTCTAAGAAACAGTACACGTAAGAGAATTCATTAACTCCCTACTACTCATTTTCTTTAACTCTTTGGGTAGTCCATTTAATAGTAAAGTGTTACTGAAAATAAAAATTTATAGGTTTTTATCTCTGTCCTGTTCAATATTTTTACCAATGACTTGAATCATGATGGAGAAAGTCCGTGTGCTTCATTTTCCAGTGGCACCAAGTTAATACAGTAAATGATTCAATTGATTGGGCTGGCACCCAATTAACAAGACGATTTAACAAGGACAGCGTTGGATTTTCCACTTTGGCTGGATGAGAAAAGCCCATTGCTGGGGTCCCGGAACGCAGAGGCTTTTCTGTGCAGCCGTTCATGTGAGTAAATCAAGTGAGATAGTGTAAGTGAGAGCACTTTGTAAACTGTGCATTTACAAATGTTAGATATTTTATCAGTAGAAGTCCTGGGACTTTGTTGTCTACAAGTTCATGGTGAGCCCACACGAAGACAAAGGCTGCTGAGAAGGAGTGGTCCAGTGGGCAGACGCAGAATGAAAGACAGCAACAGAAAGCAGCATTGGGCAAAGCCCACAGGAAAAATGCTGTGGACGAGAGCCGATGGATGCTAAAATCTGGGGGAAAGTGTGAGGAGTCAGGCTCCGCATATCTCACAGCAGCTCCCCAAGTTGTTAACTCTATAGTAGAGAAATCGGGAAGATGCCATATAACCAAGCCGTCAGGGTGTGCTTCACTGAGTCACTAAGGTATCACGCACCCTCGGTGCGATGAACTGAGAAGGGAGCACTCCATTTCTGTAGTCATCTTGCCAAAAACGTCAGATGACCAACAATCTAGAAAGGAAGCAGTTAAGTAACTCTGGGAATTATCTAGGTTGCAGGAATATTCCTGCCTGTCTTTGCCTTGTAGATAACCGACAATATTAGCTGTCTTTTTTTTTTTTTTTTTTAAGTTGGAGTCTTGCTCTGTCACCAGGCTGGAGTGCAGTGGCATGATCTTAGCTCTGCAACCTCTGCCTCCTGGGTTCAAGCGATTCTCCTGCCTCAGCCTCCCAAGTAGCTGGGACTACAGGCACGTGTCCCCACGCCTGGTTCATTTTGTATTTTTTTAGTAGAGAGGGGCTTTCACCATGTTGGCCAGCATGGTCTTGATCTCCTGACCTGGTGATCCACCTGCCTCAGCCTTCCAAAGTGCTGAGATTATAGGAGTGAGCCACCGTGCCTGGCCTGGCTGTCATTTTTTTCAGCCTGGTTTATTCTTCCTCAAGCAGACCTGCAAGCTGTTTTTGTTAAAGGTGCTTTTGTGATGTTTAGGACTGCTGTGTATGGTTGTGCAGGTTGTTGACTGTGCATCTTTGGCATGACAGTGGTTTTTGTGGATTGTGGTCCATGGATCAGGAGCAATGGTATCACCTGGGAGCTTGTTAGAAATGCAGATTCCTGAGCTCTGCCCTGACCCACTGAAGCTGAAGCTCTGGGGATGGGGCCCAGGAATCTTTTTTCTTTTCTTTCCTTTTTTTTTTTTTTTTTGAAATGGAGTCTTGCTCTGTCACCCAGGCTGGAGTGCAGTGGTGCGATCTCAGCTCACTGCAACCTCTGCCTCCCAGGTTCAAGTGATTCTCCTGCCTCAGCCTCCCAAGTAGCTGGGATTACAGGCGCGTGCCACCACACCCAGCTACGTTTTGTATTTTTAGTAGAGATGGGGTTTCACCCTGTTGGCCAGGATGGTCTTGATCTCTTGACCTCATGATCTGCCTGGCTCATTCTCCCAAAGTGCTGGGATTGCAGGTGTGAGCCACTGTTCCCAGAATTTTTTTTTTTAGGCAAGAGTTTCCCTCTGTCACCCAGATTGGAGTGCAGTGGCACCATATCTTGGCGCCACTGCAACCTCTACCTCCCGGGTTCAAGCAATTCTTCTGTATCAGCCTCCCGAGTAGCTGGGACTATAGGCGCCTGCCACCAAGCCCAGGTAATTTTTGTATTTTCAGTAGAGTGAGGGTTTCACTATGTTGGCCAGGCTGGTCTCGAACTCCTGACTTCAAATGATCCACCCATCTTGGCCTTCCAAAGTGTTGGGATTACAGGCATGAGCCACCGTGCCCAGCCTGGTCGTTCTGAGTTAATTTTTTGCCTATAGTGTGAGGTATCCACATTCTTTTGTGTGTGGATAGCCAGTTGCCCGGCACTATTTGTTGGAAAGACTGTCCTCTCTCCAGGGACTTTGTTTTGTTCACTGGCGTATCTGCAGTGCCAGCAGAGCACCTGGCACATAGAGTCTTAATAAGTGTTTGTTGAGTTACAGATAGATAAAATGAACTGTGCTCTTTCCAGACCTCTGCTGTTCCTCTTCCACAAAATAAGATCACTAGACGAGGCCAGCTCCAAGCCTCCCTCTAGCTCCTCTGTGACTTTTAACTCATGAAATGCTTTCCAGACTAGAAGGGAGCATTTGAAGGACTACTTGAGCTGGAGGAGAACGGAGATACCCAAATTTATTTTCAATACATTTTGTGTTGGAGGAGGGACATTGTAGGACATTTTCTCTCTTACCCCATTCTCAGTAGTGTTTTTCAGCTCAGATCCACAGGAAGGTCTCACAACCTGAAACTGCGTATCCAGGGCCTCCCCCAGACAGGAGCGTTTTTAAAGAGCACATTAGAAAGGCACACATTTTAATCTTTATATTTTCTGGGGGGTTTACACAAGAGCCACATTCTGCTTTCAATCCCATGTTCAGCTGAACATGAACATGAAGATAATGTCCTTTGATACACAACAGTATCAAAGGACATTTCATAGTAATTTTTAAAAATTGAAAGGAGGCCCACGGTTATCAAAGGTTTAAACTTCTTTTTTTTTTTTTNCCAGGCTGGAGTGCAGTGGCGCGATCTTGGCTCACTCACTGCAACCTCCACTGCCAGGTTCAAGTGATTCTCCTGCCTCAGCCTCCCAAGTAGCTGGGACTACAGGTGCCCACTACCATGCCCGGCTAATTTTTTTTGTATTTTTAGCAGAGACGGGGTTTCACCATGTTGGCCAGGCTGGTCTCAAACTCCTGACCTCAAATGATCCATCTGCCTCGGCCTCCCAAAGTGCTGGGGTTACAGGCATGAGCCACTGCACCCGGCCCCAGGAATCTATCCTTAATAAGGCCTCCAAGTGGCTCTTGTGCAAGCTAAAGTTGGGGAACCAGTAAGCTACTGTGAAATGGAGCCTCTAGTTTTAGGAAGTGCTCAGCTCACACAAAGATGGGTAGCATCCTTGCTCAGCGTCATCTCTTTGGACTGCGATGCCCACCCAGTGATCCTGGATTCCTGGGGGTGGCTGTTTTCAAAGTGCAGGGTATTTTCAGCAGGATCCCACCGTACTGGGCTCCACCGTGCCCAGGCTGAGAGCTCTGCCTGCTCTGTTAGTGAGGAGGTAGGGGTGCCATCTGGCCTTCGTGACCCCACTCCCTCCCTCCCGTCACCATCCCTAAACCACCTTTCTTGATGGCAAGCATTGCTTCTGCACCCCTGCAGCCCCAGTGGCTCTGGTGTTAGAGCTTAGTGGAGGAGCTGTGGGCTTGCATCTGAGGACCTTGGCTTCAGCTGGGGGTCTGCCATTGACCAGCTGTGCTTATTAACCCACAGCGCTGCCCGCAGCCACTGCTTATGCTTTCTGCATCCTGGTGTGACCTCAAGCAAACCTTTAGCCCAAGTTTTTTCCCTTTAGGCCAAGTGTTTTTTTTTGACAGGGTCTGCATCTGTCACCTAGGCTGGAGTGCAGCGGCTCCATCACAGCTCACTGCAGCGACCACACTCCTCACCCTCCTCAGCCTCACTAGTAGTTCAGACTACAGGCCTTCCATCACACGCCGGTCTATTTTTTTTCTTTTTCTTTTTTTAGAGGCGGGGTCTCTCTCTTTCCCAGTCTGGTCTTGAACTTTTGCACTCACGTGATCCTAACACTTTGGCTTCCCAAAGTGCTGGGATTACAGGCGTGAGCCACGTGCGGGACCCGGGCAAAGTCTTGATTCTGTCTGGATCCCCCAACTGAAACATCAAGATGCTGCCCCTGGGGCCCGTGGGGCTGGGGGAGTTGTGAGCAGCCCCGCCCTGCGAGAGCGAGGCTGGCGTGTCCCTCCCGGGAGTCCGCAGACTGGGAAGCAGGCCCAGCACGCGCGTCCCTCGGGGTCAATGCGGGGGCCGAGAGGGTGAGGTCAGCTGCGAGGCGAGGTCAGGTGGGCGAGGGGAGGTGCCCAGCGTGCGCCCTCCGCTGGGCCGTTCTCCCCGCAGCCGCGATCTCAGCACAGCCTCGTTTCCCACTCGCGAGTTTGCCCCTCTTTGCTGCCCAGCTTCTGGGTGTCCCCTGTCCCCTGCCCGCCAGTGTGCCACGGCGGCCCCCCGCGGGGAGGTTTCGGCCCCTGTCCTTCAGCCTGACCGCCCGCGGCTCCCTCGGCGTGTCGGGGTGACCAGGCGTCGTGTAGAGCAGCCCCGGCATTTGCATCGCGCAGGCACAGGGAGCCCCTCTCCTCACCGCAGGCCGGCGGGGCGGCCAGGGCCCGGACGGAGGGGCGCCCGGTTCCATGGTCGGAGGGGGAGGGCGCCGACCTCACCGCGTGGGCCACTGCGGCCCCCGTGGCTTCTCACGCGGCCTGACTTTGGACTCGAGTGCAGGCTCTTACCTGGATGTCGGTGTAGACTGGGGGGTGGGACTGCGCCCTGGGGAGGCGCTGCGGGCTCAGGTCTCCCGCCGCAGGCCTGTCCGCGGGGCGCTTCCCGTCGATTCCAGCAGCGCCCGCGCCTCTGCTCAGCGCCGCGGGTCCAAGCGTGGGGATGACGGGACTTTCAAGGCAGGGGTGACGGTGCCATCCAGCTCGGAATCCCCACTGCCTGTGGCGGGCCCTGATCCCTTCCCCTGGGAACGTCACTTTCTATGGCCCAGGGGTCTCTGCAGATGTGACCAGGCGAAGGGTCCTGAGCTGGGGAGATTGTCCTGGCTGATCTGGGCGGACCCCAAATGTCATCAAAGCGTCCTTGTAGGAGAAGGAAAGGAGGCGAAGGAGAGTGACCGTGGGGGCAGAGGCTGGAGGACCGCAGCGCTCCGGCCGCACGCTGCCCCCACCCAGGCCGTGTGGGAATGCAGCTGTACCGTGCGGCGTGTAAACACCGCATCTGTGGGATCTGTCACAGCAGCCACGGGACGGGAGCCCGCTCCCCTCTCCGGCTGCAGTCCTTCACCTGGCGACGGCCACCTGGCAGCAGCCTGGCTCCCCACCCTGCGGGGTTCCTCCCGCCCGCAGACCGGCTCGGCCATAAAAACCTTGCTGAGAATCAAAGAGAGACAAATACACGGAACGGAAGAGTCGACGATTTTGTGTGAAATTTAGGGTTTGTATTCATACATATATATTTACATACATGCACACACAAATAGATATATTTCCTTTGAACTCAACTTTATTGGCATGTAATTCACATATAACAATATTCATTTTTTTAAATAATGCAGTTTAGTGAATTTTGAAAAACCTCCATACCTGTGCAGCCGCCACCATCGCAGTGGTGGGGACGGAGGCGGCCCTGAGACCTACCCCTGGAGTGCGTGTGGTTAGAGAAGGCTTGAGACTCGGGCTTCCAGCTGTGATGCTAAGTTTTCATTTTTCTTAAGAAACACAGTTCTGACCAGGCGCGGTGGCTGACGCCTGTAATCCCAACACTTTGAGCAGCTGAGGTGGGCGTATCATGAGGTCAGGAATTTGAGACCAGCCTCCTAGCCAACATGGTGAAACCCTGCCTCTACTAAAAATACACACACAC
>NW_016107519.1:2942444-2945856 GCF_001604975.1 Cebus imitator | reverse complement strand
CACACACACACACGCACACACACACGCACACACACACGCACACACACACATGCACACACACACGCACACACTCTCTCTCTCTCTCACATTCTCTCTCTCTTAGTTGGGTGTGGTGGCGCTTGCCTGCAATTCCAGCTATTCCAGCTGCTTGAGGGGGCTGAGGAAGGAGAATCTCTTGAAGCTGCGAGGCGGAGGTTGCAGTGAGCCGAGATCGCGCCGCTGTGCTCCAGCCTGGGCAACAAGAGCAAGACTCTGTCTCAAAAAAAAAAAAAAGAAAAAGAAAAAGAAAAAAAAGTTCTTCCTTTCCAGACCACACTGCCATTCTGTGGTTTTGTATCTTCCTCATGTTTTGTCTGTCTTGAGCCCCAAATATTTTAACAGCAAACCTGAGAGTACAATGAGAAGGAAGAGTGTAAAGAGTGTACACACACACACACACTCACACACATACACACACTCACATACACATATACACACACACTCATAGACACCCCCTCATACATTTACACACCAATGCTCATATACTAACAGACACACACACACCCCCACTTACGCTCATACATTTATGCACACCTACACTCACAGATGCACACACTCACACTAACATCCTCATAGACACCCACTGACATACACATGCTCACACACATTCACAGATACACTCACACACAAGCACACACTCACACAGACACCATCAGACATACACATACATTCATGTGTACAGACATACAGATACACACATATACATAGACACATACACACCTACACACAGACACATACAGATTCACATACACTCATACTCAGAGATACACTAACACACAGACACACCCACTCACACACACAGACACACATTCACACTCATACACACACATACCTACATACAGGTACTCACAAGTATACTCACAGTCATACAGATTTCCTAACATACCGTATTAGTCTATTTTCACATTGCTGATATGTACCTGAGACTAGGTAACTTATAAAGAAAAAAAGGTTTAACAGACTCACAGTTCCACGTGGCTGGGGAGGCCTCACAATCATGGCAGAAGGTGAAAGATGGAAAATGAGAGCCAAGCAAAAGGGGAACCCCCTGATAAAACCATCAGGTCTCGTGAGACTTATTCACTACCATGAGAACTGTGTGGGGGGACTGCCCCCATAATTCAATTATCTTCCACCAGCTCCCTCCCACAACACGTGGGAATTATGAGAGCTACAATTCAACTACAATTCAAGATGAGATTGGGTTGGGGACACAGTCAACCATATGACACACCCACTCACATACACATATAGACACACTCAGATACACTCACAGACATATACAGATACAGAGACACATTCACACTCATACACTTACACACAGACACACACACACCTACATACACATTCAAATACACATACAGAAACATTCACACACACACTCATACACACAGACACATGCTTACACTCACCTACACATAAGACCAACACAAACACACACAGACACATACTTGCAGACACACAGATACACACACATATACATGCAGGCACACATGCACACACACACAGACACACACGAGGTAAATGCTAAAATGCAGGTGGGATGTGCTTTCTGATTATTGCGCTTTCTGGATGGTTTTTGAAGATGCTGAAGGTAAAAATTTGTAGCTCAGGGCTGCTTTTAAAACCACTCTGCTCAGTTCTGCCACAAGTGACCTGCTGTGCATGTATGTAGTTCATCAGCACTCTCAGCCCACAGGCGCCATGGGGAAGTGGGGGAGGCCAGGTCCACTGAGGCTGGGGCTGGGGGACCTGAAGGCTGTGCCTCAGCTCCCTCTCCATCCTCACCCCTCTGCCAGCCTCCTCTGGGCACTGGGAATGCACTTGTCTACGCAGGTTGTAGCCGGGATTAAGGGCTTTCTCACGGTTTGCTGAGTTTATGCCCGTGAATGACTGACTTTTGAGGGTTACTCTCCCCTCCCCCATTTAATTTGTTTTGAACTTTCAGAGGAAATAAAAAGGAAGGGCACCTCCAATATTCTGTAAAAGTCTCTAATTCTGTATTTGGTATTTGGAAGCCCGGTGAAGCCCCTTGAGGCTGCAGGTCCTCCTCCCTCTCCCCGAGGATTACTGGACAACATAATCCTCAGGTCTGTGGGAAGCAGGAAGCGTCAGGTCCACTTCTGTATGCATTGCACCTGTGAATGCTGCACGTAGGTAGATGAACAAGTACCAACTTTTCTGGAGAAAGGTCAGCTCATTGGCGCCTGTGTCTGCTGAGTGAATCATCAGCCCTATTGGAACCTAGTAGAGCAGAGGTTGCAAATGTGTGATTCAGTTGGCCTGGATGTGACTGTCTGGCTCCCACAGTGTTTAACGAGGTAGGCATTCATTCATTCATTCAGCAGATATTTATCGAGAACCTACTGCATGCCAGGCATTATGCCTAGAGTTTGACACTAGACAAACACAAAAGCCACGAAGCTAGCGGGGGAAGCAGATGATCAACAGAACAAGTGAGAAGGTGATCACTCTAGAGGAAGGAGGTGGTGAGGGTGTGGGGGAGGGCCTTGCTGACAAGGCTTGGAAAAATTCCTTCTGTGATATAAAACCTTACAGAAGTTGCTACTCACCCAACTCCTGAGAGCTTATTGGGAAGCTGCTGATCACCAGTGTCCGGTGTTTCTGTTTATTGGGAGACTGCCTTTCCCTGGCACTGGCTGTGACCAATTATTATTTTAGAGAGACAGTGTGCCAACTGCCTGACTGTCACCTGATGGTCGTCTGACATTCCCGGTGGGGTGGGGGGAGCCCTCTCCTGCCATGCTCCTGCCTGACTAGCCACCTCCTGCAACATTCCAGCATTCCTCATGTGGCTGCAAAAGTGTACCGCATGCACTTGCAGCCCTCAGCAAGCCTCTAGCCCAGGGCCAGTTCCAAGCTCTGGGTACAATTTCCTAACTGCCCCGGTGCGGTGTTCTGCCAAATCCACAGAGAGAGAGTCCCATCAGGCTGCCAGGAGGCAAGCTGCGGTGATGAGGCCAGAGTGAGTGAGGCCGGCGTGTAGCCAGCATAGGAAACGAGGTCTTCAGTCCACACAGCAGAGAAACAATTTCTCTCCAAACTGGAAAATTAGTACACACAGTGAAAAAACCAGCCAAGGTGACCAAAAAAAAAAATAATAAATAAGAGTTATTATGTCCTAAGTGCCTCCAAGGTAGCACATACGGAGTAGCATGGCAGCCTCATTCCCACTGGCTCTGAGGTGCAAAGAAATTGTAGCTCATTTCCTTTTTAAAAATTTCTACTTTTTTGGCCAGGCGCGGTGGCTCACGCCTGTAATCCCAGCACTTTGGGAGGCCGAGGCGGGTGGATCACGAGGTCAAGAGATCGAGACCATCCTGGTCAACATGGTGAAACCCCGTCTCTACTA
>NW_016107519.1:2928410-2935429 GCF_001604975.1 Cebus imitator | reverse complement strand
GCACCTCTGCCCGGGAATTTCCTAGTCTGTGGGCAATAAAAACGCGGCGTCCACTCACCCTCTGCGCTTTCACTGGGAGCTGCAATCCTGAGCTGTTCCTAAACGGCCATCTTGGATCGATCCCCGAGGTAGTCTTATTCCTCACAGCAATTGGGGTGTCATCTCCATTTCACCAAGGGGAAACTGAGGCTCAAAGAGGGCAACTGCGTAGAAGTCACTCAACTAATATGTGACAGACCTGGGTCTACACCTTACTGGTTCCAAACTGTGGGATTCCCTTAATATTGATGACACTATGCTTTTTGTTATTTTATGATGTTTAACGGTGATTTTGAGGATTGGGCAAGTCTTAACGTCTGAGAATGCAGTGAACACATTCATTACCATCCTCCCTTCAGGCAACCAACCCCATGATATGATTTTTGGTTCCGTTAGGTGGCAGTGACCGACAGTGACAAACAGGAGCCCCAGATTCTGCCCTGATGCCACCTCTGGCACCCATAGATGTGTTGTCTGTTGGCCCAGAAACTAGGAAAAGCGGGCATGCACTTTCTTCAGGGAAATGAAAGAAATCATTCTTTTTTTTTCTTTCTCCTAGCAAACACATGAGCCTCTGGAAGTGGACACCCAGGTGAGTGTAGGGCCTTCCAGGGTGGACCCCAGGGAGGCAGCCACCCCTCCAAGCCCAGGGACTTGCATGGCTTTTTAAGATGAAACTGCTTTCCAAGACTAAAGCAATGTATTCTGAAAAATCTGTAGAAAACTGCCTTTGGAATAGATTTCTGTTTTTATTTTTTTAATTTTGAGATAGTGTCTCACTTTGTCACCCAGGCTGGAGTGCAGCGATCTGAACATGGCTCACTGCAGCCTCGACCTCCGGGGTTTAAATCAGTCCTCTTGCCTCAGCCCCCAAGTAGTTGGGACTACAGGTGCGCCCCATCATGCCCAGCTACCTTTTCTATTTTGTGTAGAGATGGGGTTTCACCATGTTGCCCAGGCCGGTCTTGAACTCTTGAACTCAAGTGATCTGCCCACCTCAGCCTCCCAAAGTGCCGGGATTATAGGCATGAGCCACCGTACCCAGCCTAGATTTTTTTTTTTTTAAGAACTGTATACCTTGTTTTTCTCACTAGAAAGGTAACGAACACTCATAAAATGGTTCAAAGAAGATTTCACATCAGGGCTGGTAACAGCGTTTTGGGGTGAGTTCAGGGCTTGTCAAACTGACACAGGACCACGTGTCGGGATGAGGACAGCGCAGATGGCTGTGCCCAGGCCACTAGCCGCCTTCTGTGCCTCCCCACCCTCCTCCCACACCCGCCTTTTCAAGCCCCCCACCCCCTCCCAACCACCATCCCGAAGCTCTGCTTCTTTTCCCTGAGGAATTTTAGCTTGAACAATGACAAGAGACAGAGGACAAAGAGGGCAGTTTTGTGGAGGAAGCAATTTTCTGTCTCTTGCTCTAGGTATGTTCAGATCCGCCAAGCTGTATGCATAGGCGTTGCGCCATTTTTCCTATATATTTTAGTTCAAATTGAAACGGCATTTTAATGGGTTTCTTGAATCTCTATATTTTAAAATTCTAATTGTGGTAAAATACACATAACAGGAAATGTACCATTTTAACCATTTTAGGTGTACAGTTCAGGATCATTGAGCACATTCACACTGTCGTGCAATCATCACTGACATCCTTTCCAGAACGTTCCATCTTCCCAAACTGCAACTGTCCCCAGGAAGCAACTCTCCACTCCCCTCCTCACAGCCCTCATGGCCTCCATTCGAGTCTCTGTCCTGATGAGTGTGACTGCTCTAGGTACCTTGCACAGGTTGAATCATATCGTGTTTGTTCTTTGCTGTCTGGCTTATTTTATTTAGCATAAAGTCCTCGAGTTTCATCCATGTTGTAGCATGTATCAGAACAGAATTTCCTTCCTTTTTAAAGGTGTATACTATTCCATTGTATATATAATTTTTTATTTTATTTTATTTTATTTTTTTTTAGGGGATGGTCTTTCTCTGTGCTCTGTCGCCCAGGATGGAGTGCAGTGGCACAATCATAGCTCACTGCAGCCTTGAATTCCTGGGCTCAAGGGGTGTTTCTGCCTCAGCCTTCCGAGCAGCTGAGACCACAGGTGAGTGCTACTATGCCCGGCTAATTTATTTTTATTTCTTCGATTTTTTTTTTTTTGAGACGGAATTTCATTCTTGTTGCTCAGGGGTAAAGTGGCACAATCTTGGCACACTGCAACTTCTGCCTCTCAGGTTCAAGTGATTCTCCTTCCTCAGACTCCTGAGTAGCTGGGATTACAGATGTCCACCACTACGACTGTTTTATTTATGTATTTTTAGTAGAGACAGGGTTCACCAGGTTGGCCAGGCTGGTCTTGAACTCCTGACCTCAGGAGATCCACCTGCCTCAGCCTCCCAAAGTGCTGGGATTAGAGGTGTGAGCCAGTGCGCCTGGCCTGCCTGGCTAATTTATTTTTTTTGTAGAGTTGGTGGGAGCGAGGGGGTCTCACTATGTTGTCCAGACCGGTCTCAAACCCCAGTTCTCAAGCCACCCTTCTTCCTCAGCCTCCCAAAGTGTCGAGATTACAGGCGTGAGCTAGCCAATTGGCCTAAAACTGTTTTGTTTTGAAATAAAGGTAAACCATAAAAATGGGTGGGCAAGTGAAAATTTTGGCCAGCCTTCGGATTATTTTTATTTACCAGGAGGCTTGCGTTTATGAAGCATCACTATGGGTTAAGGACTAGGGAAAGCATTTTAAGTTCATTCGTATTTACTCCTTGCAACTTTATTTCAATTTTTTTCAGAGGAGAAAACTCGTCTATAAAGTCAAAGACGTTAGATTACTTTCCCAAAGTCATGCTGTGGGAGAGGAGAGGTGGATTCAGCCCCTTGTCCATTATCCCAGCGACCCACCTGGATCGGGTGCGGAACTCTGTACCGTAACTCTGTTACTGGTTCCTGGTAAGGAGACCCCCTTCTAATGGAAGGGACGGTGTAGATGATGAAGCCCACAGAAACCATCTCTTTCTTTCTTCCTTTTTTTTGAGAGTTGCTCCTGCCCAGGCTGGAGTGCAATGGCACGATGTCGGCTCACTGCAAGCCCCGCCTCCCAGGTTCAAGGGATTCTCCTGCCTCAGCCTCCTGAGCAAGCTGGGATTACAGGTGTGCGCCACCACGCCCGGCTTATTTTTGTATTTTTAGTAGAAACGGGGTTTCACTATGTTGGCCAGGCTGGTCTCGAACTCCTGACCTCAGGTGATCCGGCCGCCTCGGCCTCCCAAAGTGCTGAGATAACTGGCTTGAGCCACCGTGCCCAGACGGAAAGTGTCTCTTTCTTCGCTCCGCCAGCCTGGGTTTCACACTCAGCCAGCGAGTTTGGTGGCGCCAGCAGCAGGCGCTGTGGTCCCCGGCGTCCCTCCCGGACCTCCCGCCCGCGCTTGCGGAGGGCACTCGCTCCCAGGTGGGCGAGCGTCCTGCACAGCGGCCCAGCCAACCCAGGCTCAGACTGGGGCCTGAGCCCTTCCCCTCGCCACCCTCCCCTGAGGGAAACCGTCCCTATCCGCGTGACCATCCTTTTATTATTATTATTTATTTAAAGACAGGGTCTCACTCTGTCGCCCAGGCTGGAGTGCAGTGGCGCCATCACGGTTCACCGCAGCCTGGAACTCCAGGCTCAAGTGATCCTCCCGCTCACTCAGCCTTCCAAGTAGCTGGGATTACAGGCCTAAGCCGCCGCTCCAGGCAGGCCGGGGTCTCCCTATGCTGCCCAGGCTGCACCCGTGCCTTCTTACCGCGCGCGGCCCCTTTCATCGACGTGTTACAGACACTCGCGCCCGCCTTCCCAAGGGTCCGGGCCACCCTAGTCCGCAGTGAGCAAGGGACCCACAGGCTGTGGCTTGGGGCTGTTTAACATTTCCACAGACCGCGACTGTCTTCCCCAAACTGTCCACCACGACAGGCGTTTGCACTTGTCTGCAATATGGGAACCCTCACCAATTTGTGTTTGGAGGCGCTGAGTCTTGGATGCGGAGTTTTGAGAGCCTTCGGAGCCCCCATGCTGGCTGCTTTGTGCTACGTGTCCCTGGAAATCATCTCACACCTGGGTTCATAAAGCAGGAACGCTGCAGGTGGGAAATGCATTCCTCATCAAGCACTGAAAATCAGACAGGTTCCAGACGCATTCCGGTGTTGCCAACAGCGTCACAGAGGCAGATACAGCGGGCCATTATGCAGAATTCCACGCGGGAGAGCGTCCCAAGAACCCACTCCAGCAGAACCCACTCCAGCCTCCTAAAGGAAAGATCTCTCTCCTGAAGCCCCATGGACCTTTAGAGAATCCTGCTCAAGGTGGGGACTGGAAGAAAGTGAACTTTTACATTATTTTTTCAGAAGAACACACTGCAGGCATCAGCCACGCTTGAACCCTCGGAGGACGTGTGTTTTTCCTCCGGGGAAAGCCTGTGAGAGATGGAACAGCCCCTGCAGTGACTTCTCAAGCTGCTTCTGCTAGGAAAAAAAGCTCCTGCCTCCTTATTGAATCTAAGATAACAAACTCGGTGATTTTGAAAGCCTGCTTCCGGAGTCTATCGATGAAAACAATTAACCAACTGCAGAACTAGTGGTTTAAATTTAAGGCCACTTTTATTATTTTAGAAAATGCTTTTTCCAATTACAATGTAATCCAGGGAAGACACTGTTACGGCACAAAAATTGTTTTAGTAAGAGTCTTGTAAATATATGAGCTAAATGAACATTTACACACCAAACAGCTTTAAATATAGCACTTTCTGGAAACAGTTTGCTGCTTTGAGTGTTATTCAAATCCCTAACTTGTTCGCCTTGTTATGATGTTCTGTAATGTGCAGGGGAAAAAGTCTTTTGGGTAGTCAGAAACTGTAGCGTGATCAACCCAAGATTTGCACCATAATATAAAATTAGGAAGAAAAGTGCCTTCCCTGACCTTAAATGTACCATGTCCACATGTTGTATTAAAGGTTATTTAGGATAGCCTCAACTTGTGGGGGCGGTGGGTGGTGAAGGTGGCAGGACTCTATTCATCTTTAGAAAATACATTTACTCTCTTAAATCATGCAATACTCTAAGTATTTATTTTGGTGGAGATTCATGAATTGGTGTTACAAATATTGGAAGTTCAAAAAATTCAGAAAAAAGGACTTTATTCATTAATACAAAATAATTAAAGAAAGTATTAATAATACTTTTTAAAAACCCTAAAGAGAAAGGAGACCTAAACCCTATTGGGTTAATTTTGTGTGTGTGTGTGTGTGTGTGTGTGTGTGTATTTATTACATAATATACATAACATATATAATAAATATATTTTTATATAATAATTTTTAATAAAGTGAATGTTTAAATTCACTTTATAAAAAGTGAACTCATATAAAAAGTGAAGGGATAATTTTTTATAAAGTGAATGTTTATATTCATAGTTATTATTCTAGGTATTCTTGTGTAGGAATTCTATGTTATATCAACTTACTTGTCCAGATCAAAGAAATCCAGGATAAATCAGAGATATGCTGGCCCTGCTATTTTTCTTTTGTAAATTTAAGGATTTCTTGGTGTAAATTTTATTAAAAAATACAAGAATAACTCAGTAAAACAAAGTTTAAAAAGGAGAAATGAGTGATAATATAAGAAATGGTTTTAGAATTTTAAAAAATGAATTTTGGTATTGTATAGTGATGTTCAATATTTTATAAAAACAAGGATATAAGAAGTCATTGTATACAGCAGCTTAAAAACCATGTATGTAAATGTAATAGATATAGCATTTGAGTTTTAAAATAGGCTTAGAGATTTTTTAAATTTTTCTATTAAATCCAGAGTAAAATAGTTTCAGTGAAATTTCCAGGGTAGAAAAAAAAAAGGTCTGGAATCTTGCCCACGGAGAGAGGCAATTTCTATTTTTATTGCACGTTTCAATGTCTTAAAGGACTAGTGAAGTAGAGAACAGTTCCACACTGTCTGAGAGAGAAGGCCCCAGCCTTTAGAATCATGGATACCTCAGAGAGCAGCAGGATGCAAGACATGCTTTCATTACTTACATGAGCTGAAATCAGCATGCTAACCTGAGAAAACAGCACAGGCACTGTTCTATTGCAAAACCTCACTTCTTCATAGATGAGTGATTTTCAAGTAGATGAATTGAATTCTACACTCCCATCCACTCTAAACAGACCCACTAGACTATGTCAATTGTATGATACTGGCATTTCTATAAACATGTTGTGACTAAATTCAATTTTAAAATGTAAAAACACAATTTGAGTTCCCATGCTCATCTCCAACCCCACTCAAAATCAAACTGTGGGTAAACAAGAAGCTTGTTACTGTTATGAACATTTATTATGGTGGAACTTAAAGAATCAAGTAATCAGCTAGGTGGCTCATGCTTGTGATCCCAGCACTTTGGGAGGCTGAAGCGGGTGGATCACCTAAGGTCAGAATTTTGGGACCAGACTGAGCAATATGGAGAAACCCCATCTCTACTAAAAATACAAAATTAGCCCGGCATGGTGGAGCATGCCTGTAATCCCAGCTACTCGGGGGGCTGAGGCAGGAGAATCGCTTGAACCGGGAGACGGAGGTTGTAGTGAGCTGAGATCGTGCCACTGCACCCCAGCCTGGACAACAAGAGTAAAACTCCATCTCAAAAGAAAAAAAAAGAATTAAGTATTCACATCCACTCCATGGACTGTACTTCTGCTCTTGGATGATCACTATTCCATTTTCTAAAATGGCCAAAGATTTTTATCAGAATGCTTCTCACACTAGGATCTTGTAGCAGCCTTTATTACTCACGAGAACTAAGTCCTGCTGCCTCAAGCCTATGGCATACACTGCATGTCATGAGTTAACTTCGGAGAGAAGTTATGCGTCTAGAATGGCTCCAGTTTTGCACCAGCCTGGAGAGAAGTGAGTGTCATTCACAGCTTTACAAAGGGCTTCTTTCTTCTTTCTTTCCTTCCTTCCTTCCTTC